>NC_081770.1:20736370-20998870 GCF_963082965.1 Carassius carassius | reverse complement strand
GACACCGTTGCAAAGTAATCGTAAGGTCTATTATGTGAGGCGATTTTCCCGTGGCACCTCTGGGTGATCAGAGGGTGCAGGCAGGAGAGGAGGAGGCTGGAATGAAATTCGCATGGTGCCTGAGCCCCGAAAGCCAAACTATTTACAGGGAGCAGCAGCCTTAGAACCCGTGTTTTTGCCTCCGGGTGCAAACTACTTGAAAGTAAGCAGTGGGTCTCTTTGATGTTTGCTCCAAATCTAAACGCGTTTAAAGTGTTGCTGCCCATGACTCAAGGACAAGCCTAAATTGTCTCATGGTGAGGAGGAATAACGTGTCCCAGCCTTTGATTTAAATGTCAAATATTTCTTTTAGGCCTGTATCAGAAATGTCTCCGTAAAGCACATCTGGCCTGAAATCTTAATTATGCACATGAGCAATGGATGTTGTCTTGAGTGGCGAAAGGTCTGTGACTGTTCATTAATGAGCAAGCACAGCAGGATTCATTTCAGGAATGGGGATTATTAGAGTTACAGGGAAGCAACATCTTGAGCATGCTCAACTTGCTTAACAGGGTTGATGCAATGAAAGGAAGTGTTTCAAAAACCAATCAGGAGATGGCTCTTACAGCTGTCTCTATGGGCCATTTGGTTTTGGTCTTAGAGTGCGTTCTTAACTGCATTCTACTGCCGTATCCCAGCAACAGTTATTCTTTACGGTTTCTCTGGTATCCAAGAGAATGGCGTGCCTCTCAAGGCTAAGATGCTGCCAATTAGTAGCAGGAGGAATATGCCTAATTCAAGCATGCACACACATCTACTCACTCTCAAGTCTATTTAGACACGTTCTTGCTCTCTGTTAGGCAGAAAGGGCATCTAGGGGAATACAAACTCCTCAAAGTTAGTTTCCAAGACCTAGAGTAGTTGTACAGAGGGAAAGGACAACAAAGACATTCTGCAGCCAATGGCAAGTTACACTCTTTCTAGGTCTTGAGTCAGAGTAGACAACTCTCCAAATCTCAGACTTGAGAAGGTCTGGTTACTCTAGTAAGGTTGCCGGCAACTTTAGAAAGAATGAGTTTTAAAAACACACAATAAATAACATTGCACAATCCAGAGCCTTTCATTTTCTTTTTTCTCTGAGTCTTTTTTATAAAAGGAAGCAAATCCCAAGCCTTTCATGCTTTAGAAGTTTGGCCCTTCTGCTGTTCGGTCCCAATCTCATGCCGCCTTGTGAATTTCCCTCCATTTTTCTTTACTGTCACTTTAGAGCCAGGGGTCTCTTGACTCTGACCGCCTCAAACAACAGGCGTTTGAAAGCCTTGTTTGAAGATAAAAGTGACAGACAGAAGAATCCATATTTAGACTGGGCCACTGCTACCACGCTACGCAGCCTCCAAGCCATCTCTTTTTTCTTTTACACTGCTGAGGCCCCTCAAATGCCCCCGAGGGTTTTAATGCCTCTGTCACCTGCACCGGTGATAAATGTATATACACAGAGAGTTTGAGCATGTAGATGCAATGACGACCTTCATACATGCCCTCTGGATAGTGTGAAACTTTTCAAGGTAAGCACACTACTCGGAAACTTACGGAGTCATGCCGCATACATCCCGCAGACCGATTTTGCTCATTAAAAACAGTGGTCTATGTTTTCATGAACAAGGGCCCCATTAGACTAGCTTGCTCTGTGAATGCTCTTATCATTAGCTGATGTACATCAACTATCTCCTGCACTGATTCACAGACCCCCTGGGCTTCAAGTTTCATCTCATCAACCCAGGGTGTGTAGATTTAAGAGCAGCATCTCACCATCTTGCTTCATACTTTCAGCTTATTGCTACATCTCTAGCCAGTCTGCACTCTCGTGGCCCATAAACCAGGCTACTCGTCAGACAGGGGCATTTAATGAACTGATTAAAGTGTGGATTGCAGCCCTGCTAGTCAGTCTTCGTTTTCTCCTGAAGAGCAGAAAGGTCTACTCTTCTAGCCCCTGTCAAGAAGGGTCAGTCGGGAATCACCCCACCCTTTTGTTCCCATCTGAACTGCAGCAGTATGGGATCAATCAATGCTTTCACACCTCCTACTCTCATGGAGCATATATTAATCACAGATAACTCCACGAGTCAAAGGTTTAATTTACGCTCAAAGAGGATGTGGCACATCGGGATCAGACAAGCAGGATTGTCACTTTGACATTGCGGACTGATGGATGCGCTGTGGCTTAAAGAGAAGGGCCTGCCTCTTCCCCATTACACTCAATCCTTCACCCCCTTCCAACTCGCATTGATTTCCTCTCCTTACCTCAGGTCACTGGCTGGAAATTGAATTGGAAATAGTAGGAAACAGAGGTCTATTATTTCTTGTTCTGGTGCCATTTTTTCATCACCCCCTTTTCCCCCACCCTTACAATTCCCCCTGCCCCAACTACACCCCCACCCCCTCCAGACTCCCAGCACCAGCATTTCAACAGACAGCAGATG
This sequence comes from Carassius carassius, assembly GCF_963082965.1. NCBI lineage: Eukaryota > Metazoa > Chordata > Actinopteri > Cypriniformes > Cyprinidae > Carassius > Carassius carassius. Next base: position 20,996,411 of record NC_081770.1, on the reverse strand, counting down.
AACTAATGGGAATAGCAGTTACCGTCAGGACACACTTAAACGACTGCTCTGACTTTGCCTCGTCTAATAACGCTGTCCTCCGAAGCAAAAGGTTACGCTCACCCCAGTGGTTTTAGAGCACATCATTATGCCTTTATAGAAGTCTAGCTTCTTTCCCCTCTCCCCCTCATGGGAGCATCACCACTTCTGAGTGAAGTGGGGTACTGGTGATATTGAGTTGAGCGGCTTTCTGAGCTATAGAGCAAATATAGAGAAAGGGCATCCAATGCTTACCATGGAGGTGAGAGCATTGAATGCAAGAATGAATGACCATGCTACCTTCACTAATTCTGAAGGGTCTTTTTTTTATCTCACTTTCATTGTAATGAAACTCATCCAGTATGGTGGGTACCAGAGTCTGCTATTTGAAAATCGCAGCTTGCTTCAGAAAAAGTTTTTTAAAAGTAACTTTCAAAAGAGTCATTTAAGGTACGAGTAAATATACCTTAAAGGCAGGGTAGGCGATTTCGGAAAAAACTATCAATAACAAGCTAGCTTTGAAAGCAAGATCCCACTTTCCCTGTCTTAATCTTTCTGCAAAAGCACACTTCCTCCAAAACACATGAATGCGCACAGGCAGACCAGAGGTAGAGGACTGAATGCAATGCTGTATGATTACCTCGTGTCTAATTCACTGGAGAGAAAACGTTACAGTACAAAGCGCATAATATTAGAATAAAAATGTCTTCCATTCTTGCTCGGTCTGCAATAGCGTAATGGAATGCACTGATGACGTATCATGTTTGCGCAAACAGGGTAGATGAAGGTATGCAAACTGATAGGCAGGTTGGACAGCCTATTGTAACGTTTAGACCAAATAATCTGATTAGTTGAACATTTTATGGTCCTACGCCAGATGATATATATACAGTAAATACATTTAGACCACTGAACTTAGTGTTATCAGGATGTGAAGAGACTTTCAGCCAGCATAAATAAATAAATGAACCAAATAACCTACCCTTTCACCTCCTTCCTTTAAAGTTCTCTTTTGAAAGATATTTGTATTTTTAAGATTTAGTTTTCATAAAAAAATATTTCCTACTTGTTTGTGTATCTTGCTGTGTAGCTATAAACAGTATATTAAAGCTATATACATGGAACAAAGTCTTTTTAGAGAATATATTTGGGATTTGCTTGAATTGTAAATTATATAATTGGATAGTTAATTTTGAAAAAGATATCTCCCCCTTGCGTATTTTCAATGTAGTTAGCTACTTTTCGCTATTAGCCTTGTAGATTAGCTAAGTATATTTAAACTACGCAGGGGGAAAATATCTTTTAAGTATTTAAGATATTTGATTATTTAATCTGCTCGCTCGGCTTTAAGGCTGTGTGTGCAAACAATGTGGCATTAGAAAGTGATGTGACTTTTTTTTTGCGCCAGTTACTTGTTAGCCACATAGCTTGTTAAACAATAGCAGTAATAGCTGTGTGATGTCATGCTACTGAAAGAAAAAATGTCGTTAAATTAGAAGTAACATTGATATGTTTCTCACCAGCACATGTGGATGTTAAACAGGCACTTGCTATGCAACTGTAAACTGCGAAAGTATGTGTATACACAGAATATAATATAGTACAGTATATGTATACATTCTAATTTGAATTTTTGTGTACAAACAGTTTTTCTTCACCTTTAAAAAGCTGAATGTGAATAAGAAAAAATTCCAAACATCCTCCATGTTCTTTACTATTCATGTGCCCTCTCTCTCTGTCTCCATCCTTTCTCTGTGTTTTATGACAGCCTGTTCTATGTGGTGCTCTCCAGGGAGCTTTAATTGACAAGTGTGTACAATAACTAATCAGCAGTGGAGGGACTGCCCTTTGTAATGATGAATTGACTGAACTAATTTCAGATAATCCCTCACGTTACCCGGCAACGCTGACGCCGCCAATTGATATTTGTGATACAAGACGCCCCTCGTTCTGCTCCCTGTCAGTCATCTCAGTATCGCTTCTGCAGCTAAAGAGGTGCAGTTTGTAATGAGCCGCTGACTGTGCACTGGAAAGATTAAAACTTTCCTCAAGCCATTACCATGCAACAAACCTCCACACATTCGCACACACTTAGAAAGTAATAGATCATTGTTAAAGGGCAAGTTTAAGTGGTTTTTTTTTTTGTTTGTTTTTTACTTGAGCCTATCGACATAATTATTTGTATTTATACAGCAGTTTAGCATTTTTAAATCCTACAGCACTAATAAGGTGAATTTTTCTCCCCAGAGGCTAATGGGCAATGAGCTATTGGACAGAGAGAGATTCTTTCAGTCCAATTTAGCCAGCTTCACGGTGCAGAGATGTTGAATGTCTTACTTTTATTGGATATTAGGACTTTAATCAGAATTTCTGGGAACACTGAAGGACAATATCAATAAAAAAGAGGCCCTAGAGGCTCAGTGGCTGAAAATCTCAGGCAAATATGCAAAATTAGATGAAAAGTATCCACTAGGCAGATACATAATCACAATTTCTCATTCTGAAATATGCTACATTCTAAGAATTTCCCTGCTATTTCATCATACGCTCATTGAGGGCTACTCGTAATGACCTGCAGAGTGCTATCATGAGAATCAGCTGAGCTTGCCACGAGCAACAGCAAATCTTACCACATTTTCCACATTAATAATAATAATGATAATAATAAATGTTTCTTGTGCAGCAAATCAGCATATTAGAATGATATTTGAAGGATCATGTAAGACTGAATACTAGTTTATTGGCTGCTGAATCAAAGGACTCATCTTTGAAAAAATCCTACCAATCCAAAACTTTTGAACAGCAGTGTACAGTACATGCTTAAAAAGTAATTTGTCAATGTTTTGGAGTACACTAAAATATAGATTCTCCAAGCCAATGTGAATTCGTCTGCCTTTGTCTCAAAGCTAGAAACTTTCTTTTGCTGTAGTTCTGTAGATTCAGCAACAGGAAACACTGGACTGTGTTATTTGGATTGTGAAACAATTCAATTGTTCTTTTTAACCACAGAGAAAAAAATACATACCCTGATATTTAATTATTATGGATTCAAAACTTTCAGGTAGGTCTACATCGGAAATTGTAATGACAGTTGGTTATAAGAAAATATTTTCCTATACTATGACCACAGATGTAATTAAACTACCAAAGTCAAATCAATGGTGGGAAATGACAGCCAATGACCAATTACAGCCACCTTGTCCAACATCTCGGTCAATGTATAGATAGTTACAGTATTTCATTAAGTATCAATCACATCATCCTAAAATCAAAACAAATGGGCCTGTCAAAGCTTGCAGATAAAGCCTAGGAAGAAAAGAGGGAGAAAGAGTCTCTCTCTCAAATCTATTTTTAATAAGTGTTAGGGGAAGGGCAAACCTGGAGCATTGGGATTAAAACCCCACAAGACTGAGGCAGCAAAGAACTTCTCCTATATAACCTAGCTACTGTAAAGACCAGTGGTTGAAAGTGTGTGTGTGTGTGTGAAGCCAGGAATCCAGTTGTTTGAAATCCGAAGTCGTGAAGTGTAGCAAAATTTTGTGGGAAATGCACAGATTATGTGACTTGACTTAATGATGATGGCCACTTCTGCATTTTCATGGACCATAACATATGTGACCCTGGACCACAAAACCAGTCTTAAGTTGATTGGGTATATTTTTAACAATAGCCCTAAAAACATTGTTGTATGGGTCAAAATGATAGATTTTTCTTTTATGCCAAAAATCATTAGGATATTAAGTAAAGATCATGTTCCACGAAGATGTTTTGTACATTTCCTACTGTAAATATATCAAAATTAATTTTTGATTACTAATATGAATTGCTAAGAATTCATTTGGACAACTTCAAAGGCGATTTTCTCAGTATTTCGATTTTTTTGCACCCGCAGATTCCAGATTTTCAAATAGTTAGTGCAAATACATAGTGCAAAACTAATGTATTCAGCTTTCGGATGACATATTAATCTTAACTTCACAAAATTTACACTTAAGACTGGTTTTGTGGTCCAGGGAGACATATATGGACACTTAAGTCAAAGTTAAAAATATAGGTTAAGACTCTGCATTCCATAAAATATTAAAACAAATGAATATAGAAACATAGGAGTGTTATATTGTTGGTAGGTGGCACTATGAATGAGTCACTGAGTCATTCATTTAACTGATTCATTCAGGAACAAAATGAGTATTTTTGAGTGAGCCACTGAATCATTCACTCAACCAATTTGTTAAAAAACACGAACTTAATAGTTGGCTTTTTAATTGAGTGAGTGAGTGAGTGGATGAATCATTCAATCAACTGGTTCATTCATAAACACAACAATTATTTTTGAATGAGTCATTGAATCATTTACTCAGCTTATAAACTGATTCATTCAGGAATGTTGTTGTCTGTCCTTAGACAATATTCAGTCAACAGATCTATTCAAAAACACTGTTTTAATCAGAAAAGAAGCAAATGTCTGTTATTTACAAATTATGATATTTGTATACAAATAAACAAATTATTTTAGGAATGCCACTGTGTGTTGCTGCTCAGTGGTTCTGCTTTGGCTTTTTGGAACTATGTTTTTTGGTGGAGAAAACATAATTGACAGTATTTTTCTAATATGTAACATAACTCTTTGTATATTAAATTGTATTAAAAGCAACATAACATTTGTCAAAGACTCTTGCTTGTGTGGCATTGCTTAAATATTGCACATATTTCATAATTTTATTGGTTTATTAGGTATCAATATTGGACGGTGCAATACTCATGTTGTCAGTTTTTTTCATGTTTAAGTTATAAACATACATTTAATCTTATGCAGACTGAGATGAAGCCACCTGTAATTGGCATGTCCATTGACAATTTAGTGCTTGATTCATCTAATATTGTTGAAATTCACTCAAGTTATGTTAGATGTCTGTCTGACCACCTAGATATGTTTATCTTCTATTTTGGACTCGGTCCTAATAAGCTTTAAATGCATAACCGAGTCAGGATGTTTCTGTCAAGCTGAGCTATCCTATTTACTTCTATATTACACACCCCACATGCAGAGTGAAGATGTATCTGCTCAAAGTCAATGTCAGGCCTACAGGTCTCTCAGCCACTGCACTATCCCGAGCCAATTTCCTACAGTCTTCTCTGGACTGCATTAAACAGCATGACAATGAGAGAAGAGGTGAGGAGTTCAAGGTTTATCAGTTTGCAGCACACTGTAATTTTAGCCTGTATACTGTACGGAGGAAATCAACCTGCATTATTATGAAATCACAGAGATATGGGACTAGCTTTCGGGGGCTTATGTTTTTATTTATGTATTTTTCACTTTACCTTATCCAGCATTTTCCCATCTGTAACTGTTAACTCTGCAGATTTGGAAGTCAATGCACTGCACAGAGCAGGTCGCGAACACACACAGAGATTGTAAACTTTCTGAGTAGCTACTACATTTAATGAGGAACAAGCTTTGTGACCGAAATCACTTTTTTTCTGAGTAGTTACTAATGAAGAAAGAACTTCGCAGTCGAAATTGCAGACTGTCTGTATAGGTATAGGTTCATGTGATCATAAATGAACTTTGCAACAAAATCGCATACTGAGTAGCTACTACATTTGATGATAAATGAACTACTACGCAATCGAAATCACATGCTATGTTTGATTAGGAACAAATTTCATGAACAAAATCGCATACTTTCTGAATAGCTACTAACTTTAATGTGGAACGATTTTCGTGACTGAAAGTGTAGACCTTCTGAGTAGCTACTACATTTAATGAGGAAAAAACTTTTTGACCAAAATCATATACTTTTGGAGTAGCTACTAATGAGGAAAGAACTTTGCAGCTGAAATTGCACACTGTCTGTATAGGTATAGGTGCATCTGATGGTAAACGAACTTTGCAACAAAATCATGACCTTATGGGATTTCAGAATCTCAACAAAATTAATAGGTAATTCAAACACTTTCCGAATTCAGGCATACAACTTTTTTCCACATTTTTCGCCTACTATATAGTAGGGAAGTGGACATATTTGGACATCTCATTTGACCCATTTTCACGAGCTGTAAGAAATAGGCATACTGTATTCTGAGTTGTTTTAAAATTGTTGTTGCAATGGATACAGTTATTCGAGATGCATTCGAAAGCATAAAACAACATTTAACTGAAATGAAAAGCATTTTTTGTTATCAGTGAAGACTCGTACAGTTTTCTCAGTCATAATTTGAACGAACATGTCTTTAAATTTTAGTCAGTGTGTCGTCATGTCATTCATTTTAGCCCATGTTATGCTGACTGATTTGCATATCATTTTAGTTCACATAAATAGGACTTTAAAAAGGAATGGAGACTAAATGGCTAAAAAAAATGGATGATAATACCAAGTTTGTCATAAAAGTTGAATAATTAGGCCTAAAACATATCTACTATGAATGTCATAATTTGTACAGTCATTAATACCAATTATGTAAGGTAAAATTTATTTAAGGGGTAGTGTGTCATTTTTTTTTTTGCTGTTTCAAAAATAATGACTGTTTTCAAACAGGTTTTTATTAAGAATAATAATAAAAAAAGATAATTAGCTAATTGCTTTCAGGTTGGCCAGCATCTACTTTCCCCATCATTTATCAGCCTTGTTCACTCACCTCTCGTCCTCTGTATCAGCTTCAATTTGCTCCTTGAAGAATCCCAGAAGGCCTGAGCGATCACTTCACTCTGTCGCTTTTATGAGTGATGTTCCGATTCATGCCTGCTTGCTTTTAACCTCTTAATGAAGTTTGTTGTCCCGTGCCTGTAGTTTATTGCATCCTCCGAAAAGGAAGAAAGGACAGGTTAATGATTTGAGTGCACTACAACATCTCATTAGCCAACCGAAAATACATGCAGTGGTTGAAGGTTTGTGGTTGGTAAGAGTGAAGGGATTTCAACCATGTGAAGCTTATGAATCAATGTCCATCGGCCCAATGAGAAAATAATTAAGAAGCCGGATGGGAACTGTGTTATGTACCATCAACCGACTGTATGAAAGAAAGCAGCAGTGTATGTACTTTATATGTAATAGAAAAAGCCATAAATGTAATGAAACAAAATGAAATCCATATCATTAACCAACTCCAAAGAGCCCAGTGAATAGCATTATGGAGGTAAGACAGTATAAATAGCCCTGCAATATTGTAAATGTTTATATACTACAGCTCGCGTGGACATAGTGCGAGCCCGGTCTGGAGATTTATGGGCGCCGCTGCAATACGTTGAAGCCTACACAAGGTAGCAGGTCATATTTCACGTGTGTTATCATATCGAGTGTAAATTTGCTGTGCAGTATATGGTGGAGATAAAATATTTTAGGCCGTTTCTTCTACTGTTTCCTCCCCCGCGTCCTCATACGAGACCGAATATTAGCATCGAGACTCCTACACATGTGAGTGATTTTATATGCGCTCGGTCAGTTATAATATGTTCAAGGTTTCCTGCCGCATCTGAACGCGAGCGACGCGTCAACCAGGGACAAACTCATTTTGGTTACACCTTCAGAATTTTCTAAACGCTGTATTTTAAACAACCCCATCTTATGGCCTACCTCCCTCACTTTTCTGAATGTAAGCGCCAGTGTTAAAAGAGGAGCTTACAGGAGAGCCATAAGCCATGCGCTATTAGAGCGCACAGATAACTTTTCTGCATTTTAACGCCTTTTGTGATCGAATGGTGACAAGGGAAATGTGTTGGCCATTTGCTTCAAGTCTCCCTGTGATTTATACACGCTGTCTGAAGGCCATCTCTGCAGCCGGCTGTTTTTATTTTATGTGTTGACCTAGCAGTTAACTGCAGTCGCAACCGGAATACCGCAGATCTATTTAGATTACGCTATGTGGCGACTCGGAGGATTTACTGCTGCTTTCAGTCACATACTTGGTGAACAGTTGGTTTAAACATTTATTTATTCACTTAATTATAATTATTATTAAATCATATAACACTGTTGGTCTTTTTGCTTTAGTGTTCATTTTATAAGTGACCTGCTGTTAATCTAGTTAATGTAAAATTATCTGTGGAGATAAATAGGAATAGCATACAGTACACCTTTTTAGTATTACTATTTTAATCATTAAATAAATAAAATATAGATTTTGAATAGCCTATATTACGAATATGTAAATATTAATTTATTTACAACATAACTTTGTTGTTGTAATTTTATGCATCTATTCTTCAGGTTTGATTTATTTGTGAAAGTCAGTTTTTGTGCAGAGACCTTAAGGTCTTGAACACCTTTTTAGTATTATGTGAATGTTAATTAAATAGTTAAATATTTGTATAGTTCTGTATATATTTATACAATAAGTTGTACATCTATAATTATCCACAATAAAGCAATTCATGAAAGAGTATATACAACACACACCTTAACTTTTATAAATTCAAATTATAGTTATTTATATCGTCGATAGACATTTAGTTATATTTCTATACAACATTTAACATTTAAAACCTTTTTCATATTTGGACTTTTGACTTAAACCTTATAGTTGAAGTATAAAAATAAAAACCTTATAACAAAATCCTATGTGACAACTAGCCCCTATATATAAAATGGTGTGATTTACATTTACATGAAGGAAAACTCAATATTTGCTCAACTTATACATTATAATATTTGCTCAACTCATAAACTACAAGCAGGCCTGCTTGGCGGCATAAACAAACTCTTTGCATGTTTCGTGTCCCAAAGTTACATAAACGGTTTAGGTTTATGTAACTCTGGCACACAATGTTATGGAAATGAAGTTGTGGACTTCTTTTCTTACTTCCCTTGATCAAATTTTGATACCCGTCTGTTTGAGAGAAACTGCCAAACGTCTGTGGCTTTATGTAGATTAATCTATTAGGCCAAACCCGTGGTGAACTAATCCGAGGCTGATTGTTTCACATTAACTCACGGGAGGTAAGACTCCTAGAACGCGTCTCAAGTTTGACAGCAGCCAAAAGACCTCAAAGGCCCCGATCATCGCTGCCAGATCCAGGTCCCGACAGATGCGGATCCTCCATCAGCGTTCGTTCAAATCAAGATATGTTTTATATAATGAATTGGCTCCAAATCCACCGGGTTTGTTCGGTAGGTTAATTACTTTAACCCTCTCTGTCTGTTTGTTGAGGTTGTGTTTTGTTACACGCTGTAATTGTTGTGTTGTTTTTAATTAGTGTTCGGGGCCACGCGGCGCTTTCAAAGACTCGATTCTGGTCTGCCAAGTGGAAATGGCAGCAAAATCTATCTCAACCCATCCTATCTGTCTGCATCACTTATCTGCACGGTAAACCCGAACACTTTTCTCTCGGTTTGCTCAGTCTGCGGTTGAATAATCGCCCACCCGGTAATTCTAAGTTAATGTGTTTGTTCATTCGTATGTTGCTTTTTATCAAGATGCTAATATTGTTCATCATTTCTCCTTATCGCTGCCTCAGACAATGGAATTTACACTGTGTACCCGACAGCAGATTTAGGAATGACCCTCTGGTTTTCGCCAACCCCATTTAGGCTTGATTGACAGCCACTTGTCTGGCAACTTCTACAGGCCCGAAACGCAAAAAGTGACAGTTCACTATCGACCTGCTCTCTCGGGATAGTGATTTACAAACTCACCGCTCACCTCCCACACTCATCCCGGCTTATCAGAGGCTGCAGGATCTCCTCCACACAGTTAAAGCCTCCGTGGATGCTTTTCGAGGACAAAACAACAACCGGGATCTAAATTGTAAAAACGCGATTGCAGTTTACCGCCAGGCTTATCGCTTTTAGGGTTTAGTGGAAGATCAGTGGCCTTAGGATAATAACCTGTAGCCTACTTAGTGTAGCATTCATATCTTTTATTCAGAATGATCAATATCTATCTAATGAATTTTTGTGAAATATGCTAATTATTTGTTGTAGTTTAGGTGTACCTCAAATGTCCTGTTAATTTTTGGGCCACTGTAGATGGACTACACTAGGGTTTACGAACTGGAGATCTGCGGGATCCTCATAAGGCTGAAAGCAGGGTGCTGTAGAGCAAGTGGATGGAGATTCATTTGAATTATTTTATTCGATTGACAACCATAATTTTTAACAGTAAGAGATAAGAAAAATACTGTATGAATAAAATGCATACAGTTTTGAGAATAATCATTAAAATTAAGTTGAACAATGATTAGATGATTCGATTTTTATACATATATTTTAAATGTCTTGTTGAACTTCTCTGAATACTTTGATTTTGCAACTTCGACTTGATATATATGTAATATTTCATGTTTAATAATTACACACACATAATTTAAACACAAACTTTTATTTTGGAATGCTGTTTAATAAATTATAAATTTTAAATATATGAAGAATTCATTTGCAAAAACATAAACTTTGTTTTTAAAAATGTTTAAAAATCTATCTTTTTTTAATTTTTATCCTGCATTCCAATTAATATCCATCAAACTGCAGCTGGGTTGTTTTGATTAAATAATGATAACTAAAACAAATACGGCTAACTAACACGATAAAACATAATAAAAAACATGATAAAACAATAGAACGTTATTCATGAAAATGAATAAAAACTTAGTTATCTGTTTTTGCAAATAAACTCTTCATATAGACACTCATATATGAAACAACATGAATATAAATTAAAACAATGTAGAAATGTTTAAAAAAGATAAATTCATTAAAAGGACAAAATTAGTTGACAAAATTGTTTACATTAAGACTCAAGTTAAACTAAAATTAAAAATTAAAACGATAGATAGATAGATAGATAGATAGATAGATAGATAGATAGATAGATAGATAGATAGATAGATAGATAGATAGATAGATAGATAGAAGACCACATAAATAATTATGGCGATAAAAGATTTAGAAGTGTTTAGAGTGTTAATTATCTTATAATCCATTAAAACGTACAAAACAATCATAGCAAAATAGCAGCAGCTGAGTTTGTATGAAACGAGAGTGAGTCTGATATATGACGATGACATAATTAAATAATTGTACACAATTTTGAATCGAGTTTTAATACTTGATTAGCTAAACAAACGGCAAAGCCTTTACCAAGAACCTCTGTTCCTAGCAAGTGTAGTACAGCGCCGTAGTAGTACAGTAGTACGGTTAACCGGATAAGCCTGTGTTATCAGCTTTTACTGGTAGTTATCGAGGGATAACATACCTTGGAATGTCGCGACTGACCAATCAGAATCAAGTATTCCACAGAGCCGTGTAATAATTACAAGTAAACACCCGGCTACAGTCAAGGCCTAACAGCTTTGACTCTGCAATCTAGCGGCGTCTATAATAAAGATAACAAATATCAGTCATGATATTAAACAAATAAGAATTTGCTCCCAGTCATATCACAAGGACATAAATTCCCTTAGACGTTGAGCTAGCAATCTTGTTCTCCCCTTGTTGTTGTGCGGCTTAATTTGTGATGTATGAAACAAAACTCTTTCCCGGCCGCTGAAGTTGATGAAGCTTGATAGGAGTCATTTTTTGAGGCAGCATCACAGCTGGTGGGGCCGGACCCGGTGTGAAGGACAAGGGGGAGGAAAGTATGCAGATAGCAAGAGCGCTAATCAATTAAACGTGCGATGAGAAGCACCTTAATGGCACTGTAGTGATTGAACGGTCTATCAAAGTGCACATTATGTTTCAAATAAATAAGGTACTGTACAGCATGTGTTCTAGTCCGATGCCGTTTAATGAATCTGTTGTGGTCATGCTGTCGATAAACTCACTTTGCTTGCTTATTTATGGACTGCAACTGCATTATTGACTGCAGTCGATTCTCATAAGCCTTTGTCGTCTGAGTAAACAGGAAAAAGTGGAATAATGCAAGATTGTGATGCTATTTCATATATGTTGTATAATGTATTGCGGTCTGTATTGTATTCCAATATTTTCTAAACGGATTGTGTGCATTTTAGAAAGCAATGCATGTGCGGTTTCCCTTTCTCTTAATGTGTAATGTCAGTAACGAGTAACGGCGGCTGTTTTTATTTTCTTACGGTGGCCCTGTGGTGATGCTTTATCCCTCATCCCTGTCAGAAAGAGAGTGATGAAAACATTCCCCGGCTGATTTATTTTAGAAATCGCTTGGAGGCTCTCAAAACTTTTACACTTTATTGAATCATGGAAAAACGGGAGTGCGGCTGAAGTGCTTAATAAAATATCTGAAGATTTAGAGGAAACCGCATTAAAGGAACTCGAATTCTGTCATTTACTCACTTTGTGGTTAAAGACCTTTGTCCCTTAGTTTAGTCTGTGTAAAGCAAAAAGAGAAATTTTGAAGACTGCTAGTTGCTGTTTTCCATGCATCGACAGTGAATGAAGACTGCAGCTTCAATAAAATATGTAAAAGCACCTTATTTTAAGTGTTCTGAAGTCCTACAGTGGATATGTGTAAGAATCAGATCCTAATCAATATAATCAATCCGATTGGTGAACAAAATATTCAGACTAGTTCTATGATTCTATGTAAAGTTCTTATTTGTCTGATCAAAAAAACATGATTTGTTATGATTTGTTATGAACTCAGAAAAATCATTTAGACCATCATTTTGTGATTTAAGCAAAATTTGACACAAATCAGACCAATCATATAGACCAGTTTCACGATTCATTAAAACGGTTTGACTCACTACAATGATTTGTTCATTGAACACTCGAAAACCTTTAGACAAGTTTTGTGATTCAGTTTAAAACATGACTTAAAATAATAAGTTTCTCATAAAATGGACAGAAAGTATTTAGGTATTCTGTAAAAAAGATTTTATTCAAAAGAGTGAGTATCATTTAGCATATCATTCAGATAGTTTTTGTAATTGAATCGAAAGATTTGATTAATTCAGACAGATATTTTTTGATCCAGTATAAAGTTTTGACTCATGCCTACTGTTTTTTTTAGTTTAATTAAAAGATTTGACTGAATTGATTTGTTCACAAGTCATTCAGACCTTTTTATGATTCAGTGAAAAGATTTGACTCATTCGCTCATTTTTGTGATTAAATGATAATATTTGACTTCAATCTTTTTTCATCAATCAGACTAAATCATTTAGACAGTATTTGTGATGTGATATATATATATATATATATAGTTAGTTTTGATTTTCATTGAAGAGTTCGAGTGATTTCAGACAATTGTTCCTTTTCTTATGATTGAGCGCAGCGAGATACAGTGCGGATGTCATGATTTTCAATGAATAGCAACTAAAATTGGGTTCTTCAGAAGTTACATGGACCACATTTATGATACTTTTATGGTGCTTTTGTGTCATTTTTTAAAGAGACTGAAACTTCCAGTCTGCATTTATTGTCAAAATCCACTTAATCTGTATAGTCTCAAAAAGATCGTGTTTTCCACAAAAAAGAAAAAGAAATTTCAAGCAGGTTTTAAATTTTTATGGACTTTGAAGTTGTATCCCCTCCATTGTCTCCATGCTACATTTTGATTTACAGTGTGTGTTACCGTTACACTCTTTCCGCCCATAAGTATTATTCCATTCAGCTGTCAGGACAGCCGCAAGGGTGTATTTTAAAGCATGCTACCACAGCAGCGCTTGTGGCATAAATATTGAGGTGAAGTACATGCTGTATTAAATTCATACAGGTCAGCTTCGTACATTAATCCAGAGTCCCATCACTCATTTCCCTGAGCTGAGACATCACAAGAAGCACGGCAAGACCTCAAGGCCACATCTATGTGAATTTGTCCAGGAACGTTACCTCCAGATCACAAGATCCCCCTCAGGCGTTGTTGAAGGCCCATCCTGCCCTTTTATTTTCCAGTTCAGGGCCTTCTTTTTTTGCAGATAAATGCTCTCCGATGTAACGTGACAGATGTCACACTGCATTGCCTGTATTTTGATACACACCCTCTGATCCTGCCACAAACGATAAAAAGCGCACGGGGCCCAGACAACGTGCTGACACTCTTGATTATTTTAGAGCACGTCACGATTGCGACGAGACACGGAGCCGACCTGGTTCCAGAGCGTATCAAGGAATATCAATACGTGCGGGTCGGCATCCGAGGACTGAAGGAGACTCAATAGACACATCCATCCCATTGACATATATTCAAAAAGATCAATGCAATGATAAAGTTGGAGGTTTAGTTGAATCACACTGCTGAAGATCAGTCTGATGAGGCTACATGAGTTTCTTTCCCCAGTCTTGGTTTTTGTAGATAAAGAAATATCCAAACTTTTCTCTGTAAAAACCTTTGAATACATTAGCAGAACTAAAAAAGAATTCCGTACCTGGCTTGATCCATTGTTCAGATCTCTGTTCTGGAAACGTATGCATATTTAATTACATGTCTCAATTGCATATTTCAACATACGATTTCGGAAAACTTTTCAGCCGATTCGTTCAAAACACAATGACTCATTCAGAAACAGAATGAGTGTCTTTAAGAATGAATCATATAGTCAGCTGAATCGTTCAGAATGATTCATTTAGGGTTGAAACGCCTGTGTTCTCTTGCATATCTTGCTTATGAAATTTCATTTTTCTTTTAATTAATTGTAATTTTCTTTTAAAGTGCCCCTATTATGTCTAATATTGTTTTTGGAGTCTCCTACAGTAGGATTACATGCATGCAAGGTCAAACAATGCTTTAGTTTTCTCTAAATGTGCATTTAATATCACCTCATTTTCCAGCGATTCTCAAACGATTCGTTCGAAGCAGTTCAGTCTCTAAACCTCTCCTTTCTGTGAGCTTACTAATCTCTGATTGGCCAGATGGCCCAGTCTGTTGTGATTGGTCTACTGTGTGCAGTGTGTGTCGGAAACAATATGCCCATAGTTCTGTATTTTGAACACTCGAGAAAAAATATAAACATCTATTATTTATCATACTTACAGGTTGTCATTCAGTGGAGCAGCTGGTCCAGATAAACTGGGTGCTGAGCCATCTTTCAAGAGCAAGGGTTTTATGAATCCCATGATAAACTCCCCGAGATTAGAGAAGCACTTGTTGGTAAAATGATGTGTTTGGGGGTGGGTCAATTTGTTCGCAGGCGTCCAACATAGAACATTGGCGAGTATTATGAAAATATGTAACCTTGTGACGTGTAGCCATCATGGAAGTGGGATTTGATTTACCAACAACTCGTTTCAGCTGTTCAGAGCCAATTTCTTTTCTTTTAGGAGACAGTTTATCTTACACTTTCGGCTTTACAGCTTTGCAGATCTTTTGCATTCACATACATGCTGTATTAAAAGGCAATAATCAAAATGGCATTCTATAATCACATTTTCGTTGGACTGACCAAATTAGAAATTAATTCACATTTTATACAAATTCTTTTTTTTTTTTAATTTCCATAATATTGTTTTTAATTGTTAATTATAATGAGTTTGAATAGACATGCTTACAACCCTTATTATATTCGATAGAATATGCCAGTGATTCGCTTGCAAAAGTCGTCAGGATTTGAAATGATTTGGCCAGTATCATCTGGCATAGTGCCCTTTATAATTTGTGATGATCATATTTGTATAACATTCAAGATTTCAGCTCAGTCAAACAAAGCACTATCTGTGAGGACTCTCGGTTACCATAAACTAAACACAGAACGGGACCAAGACAGCTTGCATTAGTTTGAATTCCAGGTCAGCGGTAGCTATGCTCTCGGTCGATCTACACCTTCCAGAGTTTTGTAGAAAGCGTTGTCTCTTCGCAGTCTGCTTCTTCCTATTAAACCAGGACTCTAAGCAGGACAGCTTAGTGCTATCACCTCAGGCCTACCCACCATTTCCAACATGGGGTTGAACCCAATTATCCCCCAAATTAAAATGAACAGACTTGGCACGGGGAACAATTACTGCTGTGACTCGATTCCCGCAAGCTAAATGGGCCAAGCAAAAGCAGTCCCTGTTTGCCCATGCAAACGTCTGGGTAGTATTTGGGCTGAGCTTACAATAGTGATGTTTCTGGGTAATGGGGAGGTGAGAGGTTACGCCAGTCATTTCACTTGCTATGTTTTTCTTTGCTTTAGAAGACAGGAAGCTGTTCGTTGGGATGCTAAACAAACAGCAGACGGAGGAGGACGTGTACCGTCTATTCGAGCCCTATGGAGTCATCGAGGAGTGCACTGTGCTAAGAGGTCCGGATGGAAATAGTAAAGGTGAGGTTATGTCACTTTTTATGGTATAATGCTGTATTAGCAGTCAACATAAAATTGGGCTTTTTGCTTCCTTATACACACTTGTGGTCATATTGTGTCTAGTGCTGTCAAATCAATTAATCACGTCCAAAATAAAAGTTGTGTTTACATTTACAGTTTACATTTATAGTAATTGAGCAGCAAATCAGCATAATGATTTCATATGCGTGGCATATGATTTTATAAAGGATAATGTGACACTGATGGCTGGAGTAATTGATGCTGAAAATTTAGCTTTGGCATCAAAGGAATAAATTAAATTTTAAAATATACAACTTTTTAAAGGGGTCATATGACGTTGCAAAAAGAACATTATTTTTGTATTTGGTCGAAAGCAAAGTGTTGAAAAATGTAAAAAATATTTTCCATATACTGTGCATTATTGTTTCTCCTCTATGTCCCGTCTTTCTGAAATGCATTGATTTTTACAAAGCTCATCGGTCTGAAAAGCACGGTGTGCTTTGATTGGCCAGCTATCTAGTGCGCTGTGATTGACAGAATTCCTTTAAGCATATTCTATTTTTCATATTTAGAAATGTTACGCCTCTTAGCATATTGTTGTGCTGTATCCCACGTCACGATACAAAAACAATAAAACCCACTATAAACGAGGAATTTGTTGTATCCAGTGGGGACATAATTACTGATTAAAATGACTTATAATGTCTTTTTACACATTGCACCGTGTAAACATGAAACCATGTCTGGAGTTGGAATTGCCCCACTTTGTAGTAACAGCCTTTGTGCACATTTGTAGGCTACTTTCAGTTTCAGGAAACACTCAAATGTCTGGTTTGAACTGTTCTGGAACAGTGTTGTAAATACAACTTAATCACTGATTTCTAGTTTTCAAGAAAAGTAGTTTGGCAACTAAATACACAACGTTTCATTACATGGCGGCGGCGGCAACAATACCACAGCGAGAATAAAAGTTATGCATTATTTATTTGCATATATATTTGGGAGGTGTTATGCAAATCTTCCCACACAGTGATGTAGACATGTGGGGGCGTGTTTAAACGAGGCGTGGTAGGAAGGGAAAGATGAGTCTTAACTTTTATAAAGAATATCTCTTTGGGTTTGACACTTCAGTCTTTGCAACTTCATGGATCTTATCTATTCACGAACAGCTTGTAACACTCCAAAGAGAAAGGAAAACTTGAAATCGCATCATATGACCCCTTTAAAATTGTACTATTATTATTATTTTTTTAATAAACTACATGCAGCTTTGGTGAGCATGAGACTTCTTTTAAAAGATAAAAAAATATGAAATATTACTCACTATTCACAAGAATTTCTGGCAGATAAAATCAAACCTCTCCCATCTTTTTTTTTCTTTTTGCATATTCAAAAATATAATGTTAATAAATATTGAATATGATGTTAAAATGTTATATTGACATTTTATGCTGTCCAAGAACCAACAGTTTGTTCTGAGTTATCGCCATTCAATATTAAAGACTCATAAGAAATGGAGAAAAAGCACATATTTGAGAATGAAACTTTTTATAGACCCCATTGTTTGCCCGGCGAGGCTTTAGGGACACTGTAAGACTCTAATACAGCCTGGCATTTGGAAAAGCACTGTGGGAGTGCAAGTTTTCCCCTTGCCAGTGTTACGAAAAAAGCTGTAGGATTATTTCTGCTACTTAGGGGGTGGATCTCTGAATATATCCAGTCGCATGGAAGAGAAGAAAAAGATAGATGTCAAAACATTCCCTGTACAATTAAAAAAAATACAAAAATTCATTTAGCTTCTAATGTGTTTTATTTCAAACCACGTTTCTAGCAAAAATAGAGCTTTATTCTTTAATAAAAACTGTATAAAACATGTTACACTTGTATAAGGCACATTGAGACATATCCTTAATATTTTGACAGCTTCTTCAACGGCTAGCAACACGACTGCTCTTGAATCCCAAATGGGTTTGAATTCTCGTGATGAATATCTGTAGCAGCGTTTAAATCGACATCAATTATCCCGTATTTTGCGTTTTGTTTGCATAGATGGGCATGTGGCAGTAAATAGCACGCTTTTCGCATCAGTACAGTCTCTAGAGGAGCCGCTTGCTTACCGTTGGAGGGCTTTCTGCCTCTCCAGTGTTTAATGTGCTTCTCTACACTGTGGTTAAAGTGTTTGTGTGCCTTTGTGTGTGTGTCTTTTTTCTAACAGGCTGCGCCTTTGTAAAGTTCTCCACACACGCCGAAGCTCAGTCCGCAATCAGCGCCCTGCACGGCAGTCAAACCATGCCAGTGAGTACACACTTCTCTATAACACACACGCACTCACAAAACCTCTTATTTTCAGCGTTGCACTTTCTTTGTACTTTGATGTTCCTCCTGCAATCAGAGGTTGCAATGACTTTTATACAACTCTACATTCTGGGGTCACAGTATTATTATATGGGTCACATAAAAATCTTGTTTTTACTTCTTAGAAATGTGTTCTTAGTATTTTTTAGGTTTCATGTGGTTTTGAAAAAAACTTCAAATTAAAAAGTTTCATTTGAAAGCTTCTATTTATTGACTTGACAGTTACACCACATGACATTTTTTAAAGAAATAATACACCCAAAACTGTTGTCATCATTTACTTACCCTCATGTCGTTCCAAACTGGTATGAGTTTGTTTCGAAAAAAAAGAAAGAATGCTGGTAATCAAACAGTTGATGGTCGCCATTGACTTCCATAGTATTTCTTTCCCTATTATGGAAGTCAATGGGGACCAAAAACTGTTTGTTTCTTCAAAATTCTTCAAAATATCTTCTTTTATATTCAACATAAGAAAGAAACTAATATATGTTTGGAATGACAACATGATGACAGAAATGATAATTTTTAGGTGAACTATTCCTTAAAAAATGTCATGTGGTGTAAATGTCAAGTATTAAAAAAAAAACATTGACAATTTACAACCTGAAGTAATCTAGCATTGTTATAAAAGCATAAATAGAAAAGCATAACAAATAATTATCAGTGAAATTGCAGGGATGTGAATCAATATATATATATATATATATATATACACACACACACACACACACACACACACACACACATTTATCGTCCAAGTCAAGTCATGCACTGTGACCAAATTGTTTTTGTAGTATTAGCAGGTATGTGGTTAGATTTTGTGTGTGTGTGTGTGTGTGTGTGTGTGTGTGTGTGTGTGTGTTATGAGGTTGAATAATGATTGTTTGTTTGTTTGTTTGTTGGTCAAACCACATGAATAGCTGCCAGCTGCAATATTAACATATAATAAGCAGAAATGGTTTTGTGTGTGTGTGTGTGTGTGTGTAGTAGAGGAACAAGGAATCAAATTGATTCCAAACAAATAAGAACAAATCAGTCACTTCAACTTACGAACTGCATATTTGGTCATATTGTTTTGTTGAATAGCGGCATTTCCAGCATATCAGCATGTGGCCTTTGTCCGGCCGTTTCAATCTTGAGGACTGGACGCTGAGCCTTAAAAAGCAGGCTATTCAGCACAGTCTGTCTGAATCACACAGCTATTCAGTCACACATGCATCAGAAGCAGCTCACACGCTGCTGCTTTATTTGCTAAAAGACTCCGGCTGGATACAGACGGGCTATGAACCGTCAAAATGCATTTGAGCTTTTTTTTTTTTTTTTTCTTCATTTTTCACAATGCAGTGACATTTTTAAAGAATCAGTTGACCTACAAAATAAAAAAAAAAGTCATTATTTTTCATTAACCACAGTGTTATCCCAAACCTGTTATGTCTTTAGAACACAAAATTAGATGTTTAAAAAATGTAAGTAAAATGCATTCTTTAGGTGGACTGTCACTTTAAGAGAAAGAAATGCACAGAGAAGCTGCACGAGAGAAAGAACTGTGTTGTGATCTGCTCTCTTTATAACCTTTAGGGTCAACCGAGGTGCAAATGATTCAGGGACATTGAAATGTAAACCACAGTCCTGAAATCATCACCTCACACACACGCTCAGACATCCCCTCCTCTCTCTCTCTCCCCTCTCTCCTTCCCTCCATCCTCCCGGGACATTAGGCAATAGACTTGTTTACCTCACCTTTCACCACATTGACTGGTGAATTATTCATGGGCATGTACTGAGGTGGGAGTGGAGGAGAGAAAAAGAGAGAGAGCGGAAAGGAACGCTAGATAGAAAAGTAGAAAGAGAGAGGTGGAGAGACAGGGGAAGGGTGGAAGAAGCTCATGGGGGAGGGATGAAAAAGGTTTATAGTCATCTCGGAAGGTAAATTGATTATGGAAAACCTTACCGGCCTCCATTCTCTCGAGTCTGAAGTTGTAGAAGGAGGGGTCACGACTCGCGCGGCTCCCAGGTGCCAAAGAGAGATGTTTAGCTGAGATAATGGAGTTCTTCTCAAGGCAGGGCTTGATGAAGCACTCATCCATCTGCAAACTCTTCAAAAGAAGCGATGGCGAACTTACCGAACACCCACAAGCCTCTCACGCCCTCGGTCCACCAGCAGCTTGCAGTTATTAAAGTAACACTAGCACCAGACAAGATTTGACAAGTATATTTTTATAAGTGATACACTTTTCTGCCATATAAGTAAAATATTCTGCAAAGTGACAAAATGGCAACCAGTCAGAATGTATTTGATTTTTCATTTAAGACAAACAGGACTTCTACGTTGCGTGAAGTGATTGGAACAGAAAACGCAACGTGAATAGATGTGATGCGACAAGTAATTTGTTTGTTTGGACTAGAGTCCAATACCTGACAAAATGAAAACAAATCAGAACTTATTGAATGATGTGAATTTGTTGTGAGAGTTGATTCAAATAGAAATTGTGTCAGAATTAGGTATGATGCAACAACATTAAAGCGTCAAGTAATTTGTTTATCCATACTAAATGTACAGTACTGAACAAAATGACAATCAAAACATATTTGGTGTTTAGATTAATCAGATTTCAATGTAGGCGGGGCTACACGGCGTTAGGTGATTGGAAAAGAAATGACTTCAGAAATAGGTGTGATATAACAAATTTACAGCATCAAGGTATTTGTGTGTCCAGACTAAAAGCACAATAGTGAACGAAATGACAATCGATCGTTTATTTGTATTTATGAGAAACAAGACTTTAGACTAATGAGATTTCACTGTGGGTGGGTCTACATCGCTTAAAGTGACTGAAATAGAAATTGCAGCAGAAATAGGTTTGACTTGACAAGTATATTTGAAAATAATTTTCATAACGCAGCATAAAACAACAAAACTTAAAATCAAATGGAAAAAATCAAGCGTAGCGTTAGTTCTGGCAGGTCACGTTAGTCAAGCTCGCATCAGCTGACTCTCAGCTGATCCCCATCTACCCATCTTTAGGAATAAGGAGCCTAAGCATTTATATATGAGGTCTCTCAGTATCATCAGGAGTTTTCACGTTGCTCAATAGCTAATTACCCTCCTCCATCCCCAGCTCCTCCTCTGTCAGTCAGGACTCAGCCTTCTAATTCTCCTTTGAATCAGACTAATTCTAATATGTGTATATAAAATTATTGAACTTGAACAATATCTGCAGTACATTTTTGTTCGTTCAGTTCTGTTTACGCAGGGAGTTCTTGCCCAGAACATAACCATACCGCCAATCCAAACTGTATGCTAATTGTCATCTTTGACGATAGTGGTCTTGGCAGAAATAGCTTTTATCTCTTGTCACTTTCTGTTCTGCCTGGTTAGGAAAAGTTAACAAAAGCTAATGCAACTTTTTTTTGTACCCAATGAAAGTGAAATACTGTGAAAAATAAAATAAAATAGAATTTATTTGATGTGTAATATACACTCAAACTTGTTTTAGTCAAATATAAATCAAATTGTATTTTAAACAAATGTGATTATAGTGGTGTGGTATTAAATTGGTGTGCAATCCAAAGATAAAATAATAATTTAAACTCAAATAACATGGAAAAAAATAACACTGCTTGACGTTTTAATGTTAAGAAACTTAACAAAAGTGATCTTTAATTTTTTTGTATTTTTATTATTGAACGCAAAATGCTGTGTCAAATAACAAAAATCACACCTAAATGAACTTTATATTTTAGATATAGCCATTTTAAATCATTTGGACAAGTGAAATTTCAGTTTATAGAAATACAAACCCCACCCCCACCAAAAAAAAAAACCCTGACAAAATGTTTCATTGCTTTTCGCAGTTGTGGTGGATTAAGACCAAACTCACAGATGTGCGAAAGATTATCATTTGCTTCTTTACTGGGTTGCACAAATACACCAAGAAGCCTCTCACAACCTCAGTTTGCCCTCAAAGAACCAAATGCAGCTTATAGTTATTACACTAAGGAGTCCAGAGAAGAAATGTGCGCTAATTCATTTTAAATACGCATGCATAAAGCAGTCTGCTAATGATGTGCTCGTGGGCAGCAAGAAACTGGCCTTATTGCAGAACTACTTGACGCTTTCAGTCGGTCCAATCTTATATTCGGCTCAAATCCCCCCGGCTCATGGCAGTCAGTGCATTATCTTCATGCACACACATATGCACACTTTGCCTCCTTTCTAAGTTTGCCCCTCTTTTATGTCCATTTCTCTTGCTGGCACAACCATGGGGTCACAGCTACATAGGCCTTTTCTGATCTAATTTTCCATCTCCAGAAGCTTGTGTTGAATGTGTTTGCATATTTCCTCACTGAACGATGCATAAATACAAAGAGAATATACATACACATATCAAGCCAGAGCGTGCAGGTTTGAGGAAAGGTTCTGACATGTGCTTTATTCCATGCACGGCCGACCCTGTGCCCCCCACCCCTAACCTCCCGCAATTAAAAATGTACACTGCCGTGCGATAAAGCATTGCCAGACTTCAGGAAAGCCTTATACGCAGAAGACCAGGGATGAAATTACGTCCGGCGAAAGCTGGGATATTTCAACAAATACAGGAAAATGAAACTGCCGCTGCTATCTGATATTACAATCTCCTTGGTTAGGAGAGTTTGTGCTGCCGACCGATTGCCACTGTCTATGGTTGAATGGCAGTGCGTTCAGCTGGATTTTCATTTCCTCGCGACTGTGTGGATATCTGAGCAACAACCACGGGAGAAATACTGGACAAAAATTGCCGCCTTGTTAATGTTTGGCTTTACATAGCCTGAGTTAAAACATGATGCCTAGTGGGTTACATGCATTTTTATAACTCTTTTATATAATATTCATTTATTTTCAAATGAAGCTGTCTTATTTGAAATATTAGCTACTTGAATATTATTTGTGGAATATATACACTATGTATATACTTTTTCAATAATCAGTAGGGCCGTTTTTACTAAACGGGGCAAATTTTACTGACTGTGATTTACTGACAGTGTGCAAATTAAAGAAAAAAGACCAATGACCAATGCAACCTACAAAGCTAATAATAATAAAGTGCAAGGATATGTTCATATTTGGATAATGTGTTCTTCTGGCATTCCAAATATATTAATATGTGAGGAAAAAATCCTCTCCCTTCTAACACACTCTCTCTGTTCTCTGCAGTACCTCCTCCTAACTCCTCCTCCATAAATTTTGCGTCTGAGAGGAAAACTCCTACAAATGTATATTAAATAAGGTCAGGCACAAAATAAATGTATCTACTCCTTCAGTGCTAATTCGTCACTGCGTGTCTTTAGTAAATCCTGACGGACTAGTATTATGTGCTCGATTATGTATTGTGACGAGTGGGGCGGGGCCGAGAGACGTGGGAACAGGAGCGAGGCCGGTGGAGTGATTGGAAATGAGCGACACCTGCTCGACCCACCAGTCTCGAGTCCCACGGACAGGGACGTGCACAGACATTTTGAGGGGCAGGGGCTCAAGTGAAATAAAGGGCACTTCTCATAATTAGTTTTTTTTTTTTTTAAACAAAAAAGTATATATATATATATATATATATATATAATATATATATAAAAATAATTTAAAAAGTTAATTAATTTTATCTTACTCAAACTCACGCAATTGTTTCATTTTCAAAAGATGTCTACAAAATAATCAGTTCACAGAAACCATGGTCTCCTTAGTATTCACTAGGTTTATAGGGCAGCAAAGGAAACCATTCCACAATGTGCATGTTCCACAAAACATTTTCTATGCTACTAGTTTCAAGTATATATGAAGAGTTCAGATGCAAAAGCCTCTAAGTGCCATCTGAAATTTTCTTATGAGCTTTTTTTTTTCAAGCTCGTATTTAAGTTCAGTAATTTAACTTAAATGACAATTAATAGGTCATTTTCATTGCCAGTAATGTGAAATAAGTGAACATAAACATACAAGCTTGATAAAAATGATCATTATTGAAGGAAATTTCAGATGGCACTTAGAGGATTTTTTTATCTGAACTCTTCATATTTAGAATAACCTAAATAACTGCATCAAACAGAGGGGCGTGTTTTACTAATAATTTGTTTATTTTTGCACAAGGCACTACATCGTTTTAATTATTTTGGTGTTATCAGAATACATAACACTTTAAAATTAAACTTACCAAAATAATTGAGTAAAAATTCAATAAAAGCCAATGTCACGTATGTATTTGTGGTGGTATGGAATACTATTTTATAAAGGTTTCGAGGAAATAAAAAAAGTTAAATTACTTAAATAGTTCATTTATAAATATTGTTATTTTTAAAGTTTAATGTTAACTTATTTCTACTCAGTTTTATTTATTAATGTCCCAGATGCAGTTAGTCAGATTTACTACATTTTTTAGAGTGTATCCTCCCTGTAGATTTCTTCTAAATTCACCAATTTAGATTTCTACATTTCAGGGGGAAAGACTCTTGATGTAAGTCAATAACTGGGGACGTTCTGTATGCAAATTAGGCGTCAACTAGTTAAAATGCGCACATTTGCATCTAATTGACAGGGAAATGCAGGTAAATAGGATAAACAAAATAACTAAAGCATATCACCTGGTGGTGATATATGCTTATTTTATTAACTTATTTTATTACATGGCTTGGTTGAATTCCAATGTAGAATGCGGTCCGTTGCCATGAAAAACAGAGCGTTGCTATGGACTCACAGGATTCTAACCGTAGAGACGGAGCGGACTATTTTCTTTAGCGGAAGCAATACAATCAGGTTTAACAATCGGGGGAGAGGGAGATGGAGCGCTTCAGAACTCCTGACCTGATATTTAGATACTATATTTCAATAAATATATTTGTTTGACAGGGAAGCTGTGTGCAAACAGAAATATATATTATTTTTCAAAAAAAAAAAAAAAGCATCCCAGAAAAAAGGGCACTTTCTCTCCAGGAATAAAAAGGGCAGGTGCTCAAGCCCCCTTTCATGTCTATGTGTGCACGTGCCTGCCCACGGAGGAGATGGAGGGATATAAAACTGGAGCGACGACAGTGACGGATGAGAGAGGACCAGGCCTGGACTTTATTTTGTATTTGGTTTTTATTTGTGCGCGTCAGTCGTACGTGAGGGGCTGACGCATTGTTTTGTTTTTATTTTTGTCATTAAAGTCTTGATTTGATTGTCCGCCGGTTCCCGCCTCCTTCTTCCCATGAATATGAAGTTTGTACGTTGCTACATGTATTATGTGCTGCAAGCTGTTAGCAAAACTGGCCCTTAGAATGTATCTGATTACAAGATGTATTATTATATATTTGGATTTAGAACTCCATATTCTATAGTTTACTAGTATATTTTTAGATTATATTTTTAGATCTATTGCTGTATATACATATTTATATTTTAAATATAAAATAACTGAATATTCTTATTTACATTTATATATTCAGATTTATAGCTATAACAATACAAATCTTAAGTAAATAATAAATAAATAAAAATTACTCATTTATAAAAATAAAAATGTCTTAAAGTCCCTGTAAAGTCAAATTTAAGTATGTGTTCTGAGTTTGTCATACCACAGAAAAATGTGTTATTAGCCACCCAGCAAAATTTGAATGATAAAAAAAGCTTGTAAGTATATAAAATAAGCTATCAAAATCTCGAAAAAATGAGCAGTAGTCTCAGCTCTTCCACTGGCTGCGCTGAAACCACGCCCACTCGCGGGAAAGCTGCAGTCACCACACTCAACTGTCACTGCTACAGCCGGAATGGATGCTCCTAACAGCTTAATTGGTTGTACAAAACCATATATAATCGCAGTAACTCGCGGTTGAGCGGTGAACTGATGCAAATGTGCTCTATTTATATTGTTAGCGGCGGGCCAGGAGCTCAGGAGGATGCAGTGCGTCATCAATCCCCCATTTTAGCCCCGCCCAAAAAATCCGGATCCTAGCAATGGTGAGAAAATGTAACGGTCTAACTCCACAATTCAGTGTTTAACAGTTCACAACCTTTGTAATATGTTTTAGCAATACAATTCTAACATGTAAAATGTGTTTAGACATTTTTTTTAAATTGCCTTTACAGGGACTTTAACTGAAATATTAGCAATATAAAACTTATATTAGTTATTTCTTGGCATACCTGATTTTAATTTATCCGGGTTTTTTTCACTCTATATTTCTCTTTAGTTGTTAAATCAGAATATATGCATGTACATTTGCATATGTAGTTATAAATATGAATATGTAAATATTAAGGCTGTAAATCGATTAAAATTGTAAAAATTTCTAATTAATTACATGATGTGTCGATTAATTAATCGCAAGTTACGTTTGGCTATGAAAATTCCCCTAAAGATTATTTAAAGCTGAAGTAGGTAACGTGTCATTATGTCCTGACAGTAGAATATGAGACAGATAATCTGTGAAAAAATCAAGCTCCTCTGGCTCCTCCCAGTGGTCCTATTGCCATTTGCAGAAATTCACCGCTCCCGGTAAGAAACAACCAATCAGAGCTGCGTTCCGTAACTTTTTTTGTGTTCAAGATTTACAAAATGTATATAATAAGCGAGTACACCATGAATCCATTTTCCAAACCATGTTTTTTGCCTGTCCTGAATCACTAGGGTACATCTATAATAAGTGTTTATATTCAGACTATTTTAGATTACTTCAGGGGTACCGCGCCGGAGTAACCCGGTACCTTTGTGATTCTTCATAAACATAAACAGAGAGAAGTAGCTCCGGCTACAATGTTCTTCCGCAAGATGCAAGCAGTTCTGTTTATTAACCGCTAGAGCGTCAAAGGTTACAGACTGCAGCTTTAAAGTTATGTGTTAAATGAGAAAGTATTAAGTAAACATTACAAACAGTAGCTTAGGAAACAAATATTTTATTTGATTCAGCATAACATTTATTACACATAAACGTTTAAAGCTACAATGGCCCAACATAAACTATGGAACATAAAATAATATATATATATATGTGTGTGTGTGTGTGTGAGAGAATTATTACCCCAATTTTTTTTTTTTTTTTTATTGGATGAATGCAACACTTTTTTCAGTGAGTTTTCAAAATACCTCCTTTTATGTTCCACAAAAGAAAGTAAGTAATTCAGGTTTAAGTAAACGATTACAAATTTTGGGTGAACTATCCCTTTAAAGTCCCCCCCCCCCCCCTTTTAAATGAAAGAATACTCCAAATGCCAGTAGGTGGCGGTAAACGTCTTTAAGCCTTTCTTCATTCATTCGATTTGTTCAAACAGCTAATTCATTCAGGAATTGAGTCAACGGCTCACTTTATAAATGGGCCTTTGGCCCTGTCCCAAGTGGCACCCTAAACCTTCATTTAAAACATGGATTCATTCAGAAATTAAACATTGCTGTGTTGCTTGGAGACACGCAACAGTTCTGCTGTGGCTTTAGGTAACATTTTTGTTGACAAAAACTAATTTAAAACAGTATTAACTTCTTATTTACTGAACTGGTGTATGAAACTGCATTTGTAGTCGTTATTCGGACATATAAACAGGATTCATGTTATATTGCTCTCACTGCTCATGTGATATTGATTATCATATGATATAAATATGAGACAAAAACTCATACAGGATAATTTTTTGCCCCAATATCTTAAATTTTAGGGCATTACTGCATTTATCGAGTTGTTGCCCTGCATCATATTTGTCAACCGTATGAAATGTAAGATGATGTACAGACATGTATGGGGGCGGGGCCAGTGCATTAATATTTTTTTTTTTTTTAATATCACTAAGATGACGATTCAGCAGCGGCAGCTAAAGAAATAGCAGCCAAAACAACCTAATATCCAGCTTCTGTGATGTCTATTCGTCAAAGAGAAACAGAAAATCTAGGAAATCAATAACTTTTAAAGCTTTAAGGATTCATCTATATTTAATTTAGAATTTAGTGTTTTATAACTTCAAACACTGATAACTTCAGTTTATGTACATTTCTGCTGAAGGGCACAGGTAAATATGACATTTACTGTATTAGAATGGGCTTATGTGAAGATTGTTTTAAGTTAAGTGCCCACTTCTCCGGGTGAGTGTTCACTGCTGCGTGTGTGCACATTGTATGGGTTAAATGCAGAGCGCGAATTCCGAGTATGGGTCACCATACTTGGCTGTATTTTACTTTCACTCACCAGCCACTTTATTAGGTACACCTGTTCAATTGCTTGGTAACACAGATTGCTAATCAGCCCATCACATGGCAGCAACTCAGTGCATTTAGGCATCTAGATGTGGTGAAGATGACTTGTTGAATTTCAAACTGAGCTTTAGAATGGGGAAGAAATAGGATTTAAGTGACTTTGAACGGGGAATGGTTGTTGGTGCCAGACGGACTGGTCTGAGTATTTAAAAAACTGCTGATCTACTGGGACTTTCACACACAACCATCTCTAGGGTTTACAGAGAATGGTCCGAAAAAAAAAAAATCCAGTGAGCAGCAGTTATGTGGATGAAAATGCCTTGTTGATGTCAGAGGAGAGTGGTCAGACTGGTTAGAGATGATACAAAGGCAACAGTAACTCAAATAACCACTTGTTACAACCAAGGTATGCAGAATACCATCTCTGAACGCACAACACATCGAACTCTGAAGCAGATGGACTACAGCAGCAGAAGACAACACCAGGAGCCGCTCCTGTCGTGTAGTGGTCTTGGCACACTTTGGGCCCCTTAGTACCAACTGAGCATTGTTTAAATGCCACAGCCTACCTGAGTATTGTTGCTGACCATTTCCATCCCTTTATGACTACAGTGTACCCATCTTCTGATGGCTACTTCTAGGTGATCCAACATAGCACTAGCAAGGTGTCCCTAACAAAGTGGCCAGTGAGTGTGTGTATATATACAGGTGCTGGTCATATAATTAGAATATCATCAAAAAGTTGATTTATTTCACTAATTCGATTTGAAGGGAAGGAAAATATGTGGTAGAAAAAAGTGTACAAGCAATATGGATAACTGCACCCTGGAGAGGATTGCGAGACAAAACCCATTAAAAAATGTGGGGGAGATTCACAAAAAGTGGACTGCAGCTGGAGCCAGTGCTTCAAGAACCACTACGCACAGACGTATGCAAGACATGGGTTTCAGCTGTCGCATTCCTTGTGTCAAGCCACTCTTGAACAACAGACAGAGTCAAAATCGTCTCAAAACTAAAAGGACTGGACTGCTGCTGAGCGGTCCAAATTTATGTTCTCTGATGAAAGTAAATTTTGGGTTTCCTTTAGAAATCAGGGTCACAGAGTCTGGAGGAAGAGAGGAGAGGCACACAATCCACATTGCTTGAGGTCCAGTGTAAAGTTTCCACAGGCAGTGATGGTTTGGGGTGCCATGTCATCTGCTGGTGTTGGTCCACTGTGTTTTCTGAGGTCCAAGGTCAACACAGCTGTATACCAGGAAGTTTTAGAGCCCTTCATGCTTCCTGCTGCTGACCAACTTTATGGAGATGCAGATTTCATTTTCCAACAGGACTTGGCACCTGCACACAGTGCCAAAGCTACCACTACCTGGTTTAAAGACCATGGTATCCCTGTTCTTAATTGACCAGCAAACTCGCCTGACCTTAACCCCAATGAAAATCTATGGGGTATTGTGAAGAGGAAGATGCGATATGCCAGACCCAACAATGCAGAAGAGCTGAAGGCCACTGTCAGAGCAACCTGGGCTCTCATAACACCTGAGCAGTGCCACAGACTGATCGACTCCATGCCACACTGCATTGCTGCAGTAATTCAGGCAAAAGGAGCCTCAACTAAGTATTTATTGAGTGCTGTACATGCTCATACTTTTCATTTTCATACTTTTCAGTTTGCCAAGATTTCTAAAAATCCTTTCTTTGTATTGGTCTTAAGTTATATTCAAATTTTCTGAGCTACTGAATTTGTGATTTTCCTTAGTTGTCAGTTAAAATCATCAAAATTAAAATAAATAAACATTTGAAATATATCAGTCTGTGTGTAATGAATGAATATAGTATACAAGTTTTACTTTTAAAATGGAATTAGTGAAATAAACTTTTTTTAATGATATTCTAATTATATGACCAGCACCTGTATCTCTCTCTCTCTCTCTCTCTCTCTCTATATATATATATATATATATATATATATATATATATATATATACACACAGTACAGACCAAATGTTTGGACACACCTTCTTATTCAAAGAGTTTTTTTTATTTTCATATGAAAATTGTAGAGTGATACTGAAGGCATCAAAACTATGAATTAACACATGTGGAATTATATACATAACAAAAAAGTGTGAAACAACTGAAAATATGTCATATTGTAGGTCCTTCAAAGTAGCCACCTTTTGCTTTGATTACTGCTTTGCACACTCTTGGCATTCTCTTGATGGGCTTCAAGAGGTAGTCACTTGAAATGGTCTTCACTTCACAGGTGTGCCCCGTCAGGTTTAAGAAGTGTGATTTCTTGCCTTATAAATTGGGTTGGGACCATCAGTTGTGTTGTGCAGAAGTCAGGTGGATACACAGCTGATAGTCCTACTGAATAGACTGTTAGAAATTATGGCAAGAAAACAGCAGCTAAGTACAGGAAAACTAGTGGCCATCATTACTTTAAGAAATGAAGGTCAGTCAGTCCGAAAAATTGGGAAAACTTTGAAAGTGTCCCCAAGTGCAGTCACAAAAACCATCAAGCGCTACAAAGAAACTGGCTCACATGAGGACCGCCCCAGGACAGGAAGACCAAGAGTCACCTCTGCTGCTGAGGATAAGTTCATCCGAGTCACCAGCCTCAGAAATCTCAGGTTAACAGCAGCTCAGATTAGAGACCAGGTCAATGGCACACGGAGTTCTAGCAGCAGACACATCTCTAGAACAACTGTTAAGAGGAGACTGTGTGAATCAGGCCTTCATGGTACAATATCTGCTAGGAAACCACTGCTAAATAAAGGCAACAAGCAGAAGAGCCTTGTTTGGGCTAAAGTACACAAGGAATGGACATTAGACCAGTGGAAATCTGTGCTTTGGTCTGATGAGTCCAAATTTGAGATCTTTGGTTCCAACCACCGTGTCTTTGTGCGACGCATAAAAGGTGAACTGATGGACTCTACATGCCTGGTTCCCACCGTGAAGCATGGAGGAGGAGGTGTGATGGTGTGGGGGTGCTTTGCTGGTGACACTGTTGGGGATTTATTCAAAATTGAAGGCATACTGAACCAGCATAGCTACCACAGCATCTTGCAGCGGCATGCTATTCCATCCGGTTTGCGTTTAGTTGGACCATCATTTATTTTTCAACAGGACAATGAACCCAAACACACCTCCAGGCTGTGTAAGGGCTATTTGACCAAGAAGGAGAGTGATGGGGTGCTGCGCCAGATGACCTGGCCTCCGCAGTCACTGGACCTGAACCCAATCGAGATGGTTTAGGGGTGGGCTGGACCGCAGACAGAAAGCAAAAGGGCCAACAAGTGCTAAGCATCTCTCGGGGAACTCCTTCAAGACTGTTGGAAGACCATTTCAGGTGACTACCTCTTGAAGCTCATCAAGAGAATGCCAAGAGTGTGCAAAGCAGTAATCAAAGCAAAAGGTGGCTACTTTGAAGAACCTACACTATGACATTTTCAGTTGTTTCACACTTTTTTGTTATGTATATAATTCCACATGTGTTAATTCATAGTTTTGATGTCTTCAGTGTGAATCTACAATTTTCATAGTCATGAAAATAACTCTTTGAATGAGAAGTTGTGTCCAAACTTTTGGTCTGTACTGTATATATATATCAATGCAGTAATTAAAAGTCATTGAACATTAAAAAGACCTCAGAAATTGGTAAACTTTTTTTTTAACTACAAGAAGCAGCAACAGATTCAGCTGATCTTTGTCAAAGATAATCTGTTTTTGTTATCTTATTCATATTTAATGCAATGAGACAGATGTGTAGAGTTAAAGTTACATCAGATATATGGCTTAGGTAGTGCCTTTATGGTCAACGTTCACACAGAAAAGATAAAGTGTGAAACGTAAAAATGCAGCACACTTTGATTCCAAGCCCTCGTTTTCCTCCTCTTTTTCCTCTATAGAACAGCTGCACTTTTTATTCCCACAGTTTTACTTTCTCTCCTGCATCCATTTCGCTGGGTCCTGTACCTATGGGAATTCCTCCGGGTGCTTGGCGGCTTAAAATTTAATGAGAGTTTTACTTCACAGATCAACCACCACTCTCTCTCTCTCTTTCCCTTTTCCTCTCTCTCTCTCTCTCTCTATCAATTTCTCTTACAAACGCATAGCCTATATCTTGCTGGACCAACAAGCCCTCAGCCCTGATATTCGCCGGATGTCTCCGAGCTAAAGCAAACAAACAGTCAAGAAAGGATAGGACAAATACCTTCAACACATTCTGAAAATTCTGAATGCTCCAAACTTTTGACTAAAGGAACATTGAATTTCCTCTTTTATTGGCTTTGCCCAAGAACTTTCATAACACACAGTAAATATTGTGTTCTCCTTCATAATAGCTCAAGGTGGTGTGCAGAACATCTAGGTTTCCAATAAATACTCTGAGAGCTGCAGATAATCGCATTTGAGGTTAAGATTAAAATGCCAGCGTAGGCCTACAGTCTGCATACAACTTAATACCATGAGTTCAAGAAGTTAAAGGGATAGTTCAACCAAAATGAATGTTCTGTCATCATTTACTCCTACTTTGTTCTAGGGAACACTAAAACTCTTAATACTGTAAAAGTGAGTGGTATGGAAGTCAATTTTTGCCACCGATAAAAACATTTAAAAAAGTAATTGCGACTCCAGATCCAGATTATATTTTGCAATTCTGAGTTTTATTCTCTGTGGTAGAAACTGGTTTCTACAGAGCCCCGCACATGGCATTCAGAAAAAAAGTAGTTGGCTAAATCATGTGCACGATTTACTATTTGATTTCCTTGTTTTACAAATTGAACACACGATTTATAAATCGAGAGAACTAATAAGTGAATTGTGCGCAAGATTTAGCAAATCGCGGGAATGAAATAGTAATCGTGTGCACGTTTTAGCACATCGAGGGAACAAATAAGTAAATTGTATGCACAATGTATTAATTTTTTCTTGCATGTCATGTGCGGGGCTCCGTAGGTTTCCAAAGAATATTGGCCAAGGTTGTCGACCTTCAAAAATACAACGGAACCCTATAAAAACATCAAATGAATAGTCTAAATGACTTGAAGTAAAAAGTTTAAGTAAAACTGATTATTGGAGTACAATTATATATATATATAGAGTGAGAGAGAGAGAGAGAGAGAGAGAGAGAGAGAAAGAGAGAGAGAGAATAAAATATTTTTCTGCTTAAAAATTTCTGATTTAATTCAACTACTTTGTAATTTCTTGTGATTTTCTTGTAAATAATGTTTTTTTGAAATGTACAAGTAATTTCTTGTTTCAATGTAAATCCTACACCTTTTTAGTGAAGTCTTCTGAAGTCATACAGTAAGTTTGTGTAAGGAATAGATTGAAATATACATTGTTAATAACAGAAAATTGTTGTAACCATTCCCTTTCATTGTATGGAAAAAAGCAACTTGGACATTGTGCAAAACATCTTCATTTGTCTTCCACTGAAGAAAACAAGTCATACAGATTTGGAATGATGTGGGTGAGAAATGATAACACAATTCTCATATTTGACTGAACTATCACTTTCATCAGTGAAAACAAAAAAAGATGCTGCAGGTCCGCTGTCAAACTTTTAACACATCTCACCAGTGTTTTCTAAATGCCAATTCTAAATTCCAGTCCACAGATATCTCTAACTCCCTTGAGGTTTTACCCAGAAATAATTTTAACTACTTTGGTGATAAAAAAACCTGAAGGGATACAAGATAAGGCCTTTTTTAGAGATTGCAAACTTGTGCTGTCTTACACTTGGGCATTTTGTCGTACAATTCTTGACCTGCAAAAGTCCATTTAGGTTAGTCATGCAGCACAACTAATGAGCAGTGACTGAATGCATTGATAGTGTCCCCGATAATGATATCCTAACTAAGGAGTTGAGGAAACAATGCAATAAAACAGTTCTGGAAAGGCTAAGGGCATGAAGGTTGAAACGGAGTGAAATCGAAATCTAATCTACATCCCAATTGTAATTCGCTTTGGATAAAAGCATCTGCAACATGACTAAATGTAAATTTATCTTCCCCAGTGACTGTCTTTCGTTGCTTTTCTGGCAACCCCTTACAAACGCCTACGTGAGTGCCGTATGCCCAGAGCCATCGTTGTCGAGCTTGGATGTGCAAACTGATTGCTTTGTACTTGGCCCTTGCTAAGCATTCCGAAAACAATACAGAGAACAACAGTTACCACCCATTTTTTTCAGCAGCCTTGGTTCCAGATATCCAGTGTTTTTTTTTTCATATTCACTGCAGGCTTTTTGAAAAGTTCTTTGATAAAAAAAGATTTTTAATCAGCGGTTCTTATTTAAATTAGAACATTTGATTTAAAGCAAAAAGTTTTAGAAAATTATGGATCAGGATCAGTACACTTACAGTGTACAGTAGAAAGTTATGCAGCTATGAAAATATATATATATATATACACACACACACACACACATGTACATACACAGAGTGTTTTTGGTAGTTTCAGCACGATGCAGTTCTCATTTTCCCATGCTGCGCCACATTGTTTAAATAGCAAAAGCATTTGCGCCCATTTGTGTGCCCATGGGCATGCTGTTCTAAAAGAGGTGTGTTCAGGCGGATTGTTTCGCTGCGACCTTTTGTGCTCCTAATTCAATGCTCCACCACTATGCCACATGAACACAGTGGTAGAGCATTACAATTCTGCCATTTAAATAGCGAATCCATCATGGCGCGAGAGCAACTCGCTCTTAAAGGGAATGGGAAATTAGACTATGATTGGTTTATTGCACGTTATGCCCAAAAACACACCCATTAGTCATTAAGAGAATAGGGACAGCCCTTTTAGACCACGTGCCGTGAGCGCAGACTGTTTTTCCCACCATTATACTAGCAAAAGTGGATTCGGAAATGCCCTGAATGCACCGTGCGCTTTAAACCATGCGCTTAAATCATTAAAATAGGGCCCAGTATTTGTGTGTGTGTGTGTGTGTGTGTGTGTATATATATATATATATATATATATAAACAATTATGTACTGTAGATAGATAGATAGATAGATAGATAGATAGATAGATAGATAGATAGATAGATATATTTTAATCTAAATGGCAAAAGCACAATAAACTTACTAGAAATTTAAATAAAATGAAAACAAAAAAAAATTACATTTAAATAAAAAGTTATAAATACCTTATTAAGTAAATAAGTCACTGCACAAAGCACATTGTGTTTTGACCAAATTATGAACAATTATATGATTAGTTGCCTTTTTATGTTGCCATTTAGCATTGTTTTTTTCTCCTGCCAAGATATATTCCTGCAACCCATTTTTGGGACACGTCCCACCATTTGAGAACCTAACCACAAATACATTTGTGGCCTCACCTGATATTCTCCTATATTGTGGCTGCTTATTGACATTTTCACGTCATTTTCAACCAGCCTCTTATCTTGGCTGATGCACAACCTTTCTCTACCATCAGATGACAGTTATATTTTGGCCTTTTTGCCAAAATCGATTTTGTAGTTTATTTTTGAAAAAAAAAAAAGTTTTTTTTTTTTTTTGACGTTATAGTGCTGGAACAGGTGATTTTGTAGTCTGATAAAGGTCAAGTGTAGCATCGAGTCATTGAGAGATTCATAATGAATGTGAGCACGGCTCTCGTGTTTCATTACCATGGTACAGGAGAGAATGAGTGAGCCAGACTTAGAAACCCACACACCCAAGGTCAGACCACGATCACTGGTGGCCTTGTCAATCTCAAAACACACCCACAGTCTTCATCTAATCCGTTTGATATTTCAGGTGCGATATCATAACCTATCAAGTAACGAAATCTGAAATAGACTTTTTTATGTAACCATCAAGCTGCCAAGGCTGATGTCATTCTACTGATGCCGCTAACAGTTTTGTAGATGTATTTGTTTGTTTGCCTGAAGGTTTGATGTTGAGAGTTTGTTAGACAGTCATTCAGAATCATGATGTTGTTGTTTTACTTTGTTTTTCTTAGGGGAAAAAGCGTAATTGTTATTTTTATTGTTAAATGTATCTAGCCACCTTGTGTTTGGTGCGAGGTTGAAGTGAAAAAGTCATGGTAGATTCACATACTGTATGCAATTCACATAAGAACTTAAGGTTTTGATCATTCTTAAAGGGACAGTGCTTGTATTTTATTTTATTTTATTTTTTGAAGTTAAAGTGAATAATAAATATCTTACTTATAGGATATTAATTTGTGTTCATGGAGTCATACAAGTTTGAAAGTTCATGACAATGAGTAAAAAGGGCTGTTTACTCTAAATATGATAACTATAAAATTTTAATAATCGAATTCTATGAGAATAGCGATATAGAAGCGTAATGTCGCGCCACGTTAAAAAAAAAATTTGTTTTCTATGAGTGAACACACACTGGCGGCCCTCTTTCGTCACCTGTCTGCAGCGCCTATCAAAAATTCTAAACAATATGAAGATCGGGGGAAGTCGTGGCCTAGTGGTTAGAGAGTATGACTCCTAAGGTTGTGGGTTCGAGCCTTTGAGCAAGGCACTGAACCCCGAACTGATCCCCGGGTGCCGCAGCAATAGATGCTGTGCTTCTCATCTGCTGTGCGACCGGCTTTATACATTTATAGTTATTGTTAACATTCCAGGCTTTAAATAATGACAGAATTCAGTGAACTGTTTCTTTAAATTCATTCAATTATTTATATTTTTCAAAAATTTAATTTAATTACATAGTGTCACCGTAATGGTGTAGTCACATGTAGTTACCACAATTGTCCTGCTATATATATTTTTTTTTAAATCATGTACATGTTGAGTTGTGTTTTCTGTGGTGGTCGACGGTCTCACTTGCAAAGCGGGAGGTTAAACGCAGCCTGCCCTCTCTCCTCAGACTGGCTCCGATTCTCTCCTCCCTCAGGGTGCGTCGTCCAGCCTGGTGGTCAAGTTTGCCGACACGGACAAGGAGCGCACCATCCGCCGCATGCAGCAGATGGTGGGCCAGTTTGGCATCTTCAACCCTGCTATCGCCCTGCCCTTCAGCACCTACAGCACCTACGCACACGCGGTGAGTACCCTTCCTCCCCTCTGGGGCACTTGGGCACGTTTTGATGATCTCACTGCCACCCACGTACCCTCCCCATCCCTGCATGCCCACACGTCCTCGCTCACGTTCCCAGAGTGACTCAGAATATTCCATAGGAAAATCTTCAACTGGGTATTTATAGCTCGCATTGGTTGCCTCAGAAGGGGGGAGGTTGAAAGGCAGCAGCAACTGGTTAAGTCAGTCCCTAATATTCATTCATGAGGGACATCTCGGTTCAGTTTTGGGGAGAGATACTATAAAACAGTTCGTTTCTAGTTAGTTCCTCCATATGGGGTAGATAGATATACATATATTCATGTATTCCGGCATAGGCAAATTTTTCTCGTAAATGGCAGGATTAATTGTTGGAGTCGATTCGGCCCCCGGGGTCTTATCATTCACACTCATTTTCATATCACAGACATGCGTGGGTCAGCGGAAGATGTGCGTACGGACAATCCCACAGTAACTGCCGGGCCAGTACATGGGAAAAATATGCCCTTATTAACATTCATGAGATGCTGAGCGTCCGCAGGAAATGCAAATGGTCCGAGAGAGCCGTGTGCGGGAAGGCAGGCAGGGTGGTTGCTGTGGCTCCCACAGGTTGGCAGTGACTTTTATCTCCCGTGTCAGAGATGGTGCAGTGTGCAACTCTGTGGAAATGACACTGTCTCTATAATTCACTGTTCCAGCTCGAGCCACAACATGCCAAAACCAACTGCTTTATGATATCGCATGCCGAAGTTTGCGACTTTTTATCAGGTTATCTTTTTTGCTTGCTGTTTTTGACAAAACTAATCAAGGGTATTGTTATTTTAAACCAGATACACAGAAGCATAGTTAAAGGGGCACTCACTTTTTTTTTTTATCTCATTTACGAGTTTTAAATGTGAAAAAAATATATTTATTTTACTTTTTTTGTTGTTGTTATCAGTGCATCATATGAGATGATGATTCCAGTCATATTAGTAGCCTAACGAGTCACCTCGAGAGCTGCCATATTAATCCAACCCTAAATTTGATTATTATTGATTATGGAATAAATTACTCCTGCCTGTTAGTGCCAGTGTATTATTGTTTACCATTAGAATATTTATGAATATTTTGAATAAGCTTTAATTTGAATAATTTAATCAGTGCAGATTAAATTGACATTTCTTTTTTTGTTAGTTAATTTGTAATTTTTATTAGTGTATTTTTATTTATAGCTTTAAGTTTTAGCAACTGTAGTATTTCAACAAACTTATTTTTAGTTACATTCTTTTTTAAATTTTTCATCTAAATATTCATCAGAAAATATTTAATAGTACAATTTGTAATAGTTTTAGTTAACGATAGAAACACAAAAAAAAATTGTCATTTGTCATCATTGTAGATTTTTATGTAATGCTTCCACACCACTAGTTGTCAATATATCAGGGATGACATCTTCTACATAACCAAAATAATAAAAATAAAAATACTGATTTGGGCTTTTAAAGATACTCTGAGTATTTTTTCCCCCAATACACGATTTTCTGCTAGGTTGTATAACTTAACTCTCAAAAAAATCACTAATGCTGAGTGCTAAATGCTAACATGTAATTTAACAAATGATAACCTACCTCAAATTACGCAGCTTGTTCAGTAGAAGTTGTATTTGACTTTTCAAAGCAATTGCTTTATCATTTTCATCTGGCAGCTAAATATACGGTGCATTTATAAAAGCAACTGTGTCATGCAATTTTTTTCTTCTGAAACTATTTAAGTGCAAACCCCACTTCCCAGCTGATTATAAAAGGTATAATTGGTCATGTCAATCAAAATGCACATTGCCTGTACTGAAATAAATGCTAAACCGTAAACCTAACACACAACCGTTATGTTATTATAGCGTTGGCAGATAGTTAGCATTACTATTTGTCACTGGACAAACTAGATCCATTTGTGATATTTCTGAATTCTAAATTGAATCTATTAATTCTTTTCCCCCCTTGGGGGCGGGATTTGTGCTCAACTGGTTTGGGGGAAAAAAGACAAAAATATCATAGACAAGTTTTTTGTTTTTGTTTTGTTTCCTCGTGGCTCTTCAACTTGGGCTAACCAGCCAGCAAACACCCAGAACAGCATAGCTACCACTAAGCAATGACCTAGCATAGCAAGTTAGCGCCACTAGCATTTTCTACGCTCTTCTGTTCACTCATATCCTCACATGAGCAGAATTTGAAAGGATCGCCAACACTGAAACAGGCATTCATTGCGCCTTCATAAGCATGCAACAAACCGCATAAGCTAACATTTAGCTTCAGATATGGCAATGGTACATTTAGAAACGTGGAGGACGAGCAAATTAAGAGGCTCCTTCCACAAACACAGCTGTGCAGAGGATTACTGGGTTGAGCTGACAGCCAGTAAATTGGATTTTAGTCAGGGCAGAGGAGGGGGCATCTGAGCGCAAATTGGAGGGGTAGGTACATTTTCGAAAAGGTACATCTGACTCCTAAATCTAACAAACAGCTTATCATTCAATAGTACATGAAGATGTTGGAAATATCAGATGCGGCCCCGTCCTCGTCTCTGGAGTGGAATGGGGGGTGTGACATAAACACGCGATGAAAGCAAGAAACATTAATTTTCTTTCAGACATTCTTGTCAATACAAGCCGAACATCTTTTATCTGTGTTTTTCTCCCGCTGCCTCATGTTTGATCTTTTTCCTTTTTCTGAGCAGAGCCATCTTCATTTTCGAAATTTTTTCTCTCTCTTTTTTTTGGAAGATGAATAAAAGCACGGATGTTGATGGAAAGCCAGAAAGATCTCTTTTACTTGATGCCAATCACCAGAGACGGTGCATTAGATTAATATGACGCACAAATTGCTTGAAAGCACTTCAGAATGTTCTGAAGCCAACATTAATGAGAGGAATGTTTGTCTGGGTATTTTTGGGAGGAGGGCGCTGAGGAGTGGGGCACATGTACTGCTATTAACCTACATTGCCCCCTGTTGTTGAGAAATATACCAGTGCTGGCTATTCAAAGGGTTTTTATGCATCTTTTTATAGTTTTTATGCATTGTTTGAAAGCATTCCTTCTGATGGAGGATCTATAAATAGACAACATGATTGATGTATTATAGAGAAATATACAATCTCAACACCTAGCTCCTCAGTAGAACTTTGTATGTTTTACTCAAAGCGTCTTTCTAGTCATAAATGGATACTT
The DNA here is from genome assembly GCF_963082965.1 of Carassius carassius. Taxonomy (NCBI): domain Eukaryota; kingdom Metazoa; phylum Chordata; class Actinopteri; order Cypriniformes; family Cyprinidae; genus Carassius; species Carassius carassius. The sequence continues at coordinate 20,955,447 of NC_081770.1, read as the reverse complement.
TGTAGAAATATGACTACTATATACTGTACATATAAACCACCCTCTTTAAGCAAATATATGGTGAAGAAATATAAAAAAGGAAGTGAACTCAGACAAGTATGTGAGTGCAAATGCTTATAGCCATGCAAGATTGATTTTGGTTGCATTGTGAAACGTTATTTTTAGGGCAATGCAAATGCATGTTACATTCTCAGCATTGCCACAGGGGGAGCTATAGTGCACATTACTGTAAAATGACTACGTCTACATCATTTAGTTTCTTATTTAGGTAAAGTATTTTTAGTGGAGCAACAGATTATAGTAGGAATCTGCATCTACAAAACTGAGGCCCATGCGATACACATGCATAGCCAACGATACGATATATTAACGATACATATGAAGCCAAAACGGATACGTTGCGATTTCTATTCGATTTAACACAATGCAGTTCAGTTCAATGCAATACAATGAAATGGGGAAAAAAAATATGATGCTATGCAATTCAATACGGTATAGATAGTGGTTCAGACAGACAGCAAATCATAAATAAATTCACTTAAGTGCCTTCTGACAAACTGTTGTGATATGTCGTAATCACGTAGCAGCAGTGGCAATGAGAGAATGCGCATGAGAAACCGTTTAGAGAGGTGAAATAAATCTACATATAAAATATTGGTCACAAATTATTGGTCACTTTCTAAATAATAAAAGTATAGCGCATCTACTAATAATTATATATATTGTTTTTACTGATGCAAATATGTTAAAAACCTTTTTAAATCAATGCATCGTATAGTTAACTTTTATTGCGATGCACTGATGTGAATTGGTGAATCTTACTATCCCTAGTTCGAAGTAAATCCTGAGTGAGGTCATTTTTAATTAGTTAAATACTCTGCATGTTTATAGTGAGCTCCTGGATAAAAGTAAATCTGGTTTTATAGAAGGTAACTCTGCCACTTCCTTGTTTACTGAGATTTATTGCCTCCATTCTGCGATGTTTGTGTTTTGTTCCCAGTAGAAATATATAATGTTAAAAAAGGTACCTAGATTACAAGATTTTTGCTTCTTAAATTTATCTTGTTTAAAAAATAGCGTATGAAGGTTTACACAAAAATATTAGGTAGCAAAAAATGTTTTTTACATTAATAATAATAATTTTAAAAAAAAATTTGCGCACACAAAATCGGTATATTTCAATAGACAACAGTACTTTTGAATTTCAAAATATTACTGTTTAAATATATTGTGATCAAATAAATGCAGCCTGGTGAGCATAAGAGATTCTTTAGAAACGTCTTAATGATTACAAACCTTTGAATGGTTGTGTATATGATATTAGAACTGATTACATGCAGCATATTATCCAATATTGTTTGGATGATTTTCTGGAAAACAAGACAAAATACTACTTAAGGAAGAATCTTAATTAGTCCCAAGCATTAATATCTGGGCTTATAAACTTGCATATGTTTAGGACCTTAAACAAGTTCTGGTAGAACCAAAACTATGTTTGCACCATCACCATGTTTAGTCCTGAAGACAGCAGAAAAAGGAGCGAGGCCATTTCAGGCAATCTTACAGGGCAAGGGACCTTAATAACTGGGGTCCTCGCATTCAGCTCACTCCATTTCTTGTCTCTCTATAAATATCTCTCCAGTCATCCTGCCATTCTCCCTGCGCTGCAGCAGGGCCAGACCGACTGTAAGGGGTCATGTGTGATGCAGGCAGAGGTGGGCAGAGACACAGAGCAGCTCTGGGTAGATAATTGCCCAGTGATAAAGAGGTGATTGCCTGGTGGCACCGAGGGAGACTAATGCCATAGGCAAGCCATAAAAAAAACCCACATGCCTGACACTAAACGAATGCCGTCGCCCAGGCAACTTCTTCTTCCATGGCCGCTTCTGTTTTTTTCCACATTTTGAAGGAAGAAAAGGTTATGACCTCGGTGATGAAGACTTTGCTGAAGGCAATTTGGTCCCTTTTGCCTTCGCTTGAATGCTTCCTGTCTATTCAAGATGCTGGGTAAAGTTTTGGTTTAGAAATGTTTAGGGACAGTTCACCCAGTTTTTGATTGTTGTAATTATTTGTTATTTTGTAATTATTTATAATTATTATTTCACTCTGACGTCATTCCAAACCTGTATGATGAGTTTTTTGTAAAAAACTTAACAAAAGAAAAGTAAATTAAACCAGAAATCTTGGTCACCATTCGCTTTTATTGTATGGAAAAGAGCAGCTTGGACATTCTGCTAAATTTCTCCTTTTATATTCTACACAAGCAGTTTGGGTTTGGAACCATAAATGTGTGAGTAAATAACATTTGTGATTTCATATCCAAATTTGACTAAATTTTGACACAGCTCATCCCAATAGCTTGTAGTGACCGTACCTGTCAGGTCTTAAAGAGTACACAAAATGGCCATAAACTTTACATAAAAGTGGGCCATACAACTCTTGCTTTTTATTCCAAGTCTTTGGAAGTTATGTTACTTTTATGATAGTAAATAATAATTTAAAAAAAAATCGGTTCAAACGCTGAAAATCTTGGTCACCATTCACTTTCATGGGATGGAAAAGAGCAGCTTGGACATTCCGCTAAACTTGTCCTTTTATATTCCAAGCAAGAAATGAAGTCATGTGTTTAAAAAGGCAAATAGGAGAGTACAAAAAAATATCATTTTTGACTGAACCATGTCTTTGAATAAGAATAACAGAGATACACAAGAGTTTTTTTTTTTTTTTATAATCTCGTTTTCCGCCGACAGCTAAAGGAACTTGTTTTTCTATTCTTTTCCCCCTCCTTCTCTCCCCTCCACCTCCTCCAAGAACAAATTGATGTTGCTCACTTCTCCCCAACATAATTACATGCTTGGGCCTCCAATTTTCTGTTTTAATTCCTAAAGAGCAGAACTGAATGCCACATCGTTATCTGAGGCAATCTGGTGGCAGCCATGAAAGGCGACATTATCTGAGCCGTTCATGGAGGGAAATTACAATATGGAAGTCTTCAACTCACCGCACTGTGCTCTGCCCAAAGCCTGTCCCTCTGGCTTTTAAAGGGCATTAGCAAACTGTCACCCGGCGAGAGCCAGCCAGCTTAACTCTGACGCCCCATTCAGCACGAAGGAAGAGGCTGCAAGATGGGCACAAAAGCGTCTGATTACTGTGGCATGGCTATTACATGGCGGAGAGAAACTAGACCGTAAGGGTGGGCTTGCCTGAAGGTTGACAAATGCATTAAACCAGTGGTCCGTGACCCATTTTTAAGTTTCTAAGTTTCTTAAGTTTTAACTCACCCAGGTAGCTATACATGAAAAGAAATGTGACAAAATACACTTTTGTTAAAGGTAGATTCTCTGAAACCGTATAAAGCAAAAAGTATTAATACATTAAGCAGTGTTGCAAAAAACCTCTCAATTAATTTTGAATGAAATGTTTCTCTTGACATATTCCCATTGTATTTACTCAGCATATTTGTGCTGAGATTTATATTCATTTAGCTTACTTGTGCTCATTGTTTCCCCCAAACTGTGGATTTTACCTGAAGGATAATAGCTGGTCCTCTGTGGTTTGTTGATGGAATTATGCAAATGAAAGGAGGAGTTTATAGATAGTAATGCAGGCGAGGCTTATAGATTTGTTTTGTGGGTGGATGGCATCTTTCAGGCTCAGTGACAAGGCCAATGAAAGAATATGATTGCCTTTCTACGATCCAGAGGAGAAACAGCAGCGGAGAGCAAAGCATACATGAACAATATCATCCTCTGCATTCAAATGAAGAGTGGCAGCTGGATGATTATTGTATGAAGTAGCATATTACTTTTGGCCTTATTTCCTCTATGGGGACTGTATCCTGTGATGTTCAGGAATGCTGTGATGATTAGTTGCATTATTGTTTAACTGGATGGGAATAGTTTCATGTCGTCCCTGACTTTTTAAAGCATTGTTCTTGAATTCCCAACACATTACATTTACATTTATGCATTTAGCAGACCCTTTTACCAGTATGTGTGTTCCCTGGGTATTGAACCCACAACTTTTTGAGCCACAGGAACATCGCATCTGCTCTGACAAAAGGTGACCAACTACAATTTTTACTTAACTTGTATTATTGCAATTAATTTATATATATATATATATATATATATATATATATATATATATATATATATATATATAAATATATATATATATTATTTTGTTATTGTTGTTTTATTTGCATATCCCTAAATAGCTCTGGCAAAAGTCTATAAGTGCACAGTGACGGTATTAGAAAAAACATGCATGCTATATGTAAACAAGCATGAGGTACGATCTGGATCTAGTGGTCATTTGGTCTAGATCTAAGCTGGATCTCCTTCAATGAAACCATGATATATTCAGCCTTGATAGCTGTCACATCGTAAAGTAAACGGGGGAGGGAAAAGAAGTTGCACTGTCAAGGCCATGTAGAAAGCATCCCCTTAAAGTTTGAAAGGGAAAAAATGAATACAGTCAAATTCTTCTGCTCCGAACTCCTAGCTCCCTTAAGGACTACAATAATATGTGCGTCGATCCCTCCATTAGAATGAGCCAGACCGACAGCTATTGAAATGTTTCGAGGGGGCTTGTGACAGCCCTCTGACTGGGAAGATGGACGCTTTCACTAAACATAGGTTGACACATTTTTCTCTTTTTCCGCTCTACTTTTTCCTCTACTCTGCAAAGCACTGCCTATCCATCATGCCCCCAGGTAGGCTGTGTGCTTCTAGTAACTTTTCTTTCTCTTTGTCCCTGTCTCCTTTTGCTTTCTCTATCTCTATCCGGCAGCTGATGCAGCAGCAGGCGGCCCTCATGGCTGCCAGTCACGGAGGCTACCTGGCGCCCAGCGTGGCCTTTCCAACTACCCAGATCCACCAGATGGGGGCGCTCAATATCAACAGCCTGCCACCCACCCCCATGACCCCGGTGTCGGGTGAGTTTCATCAGACACTGGGTGAGCAACAGAGCTTCATTTTCTCTCTTACGGGATGGGGTCTGAGGTGAAGTGTTTCTGGTTTTTTGTACAATTGTTTGCGATATAACAGAAAAAGTTAATTAATAGCATAAATGTGAATAGTCTTCAAGATTTTCATCTGAACAATAGTTGATAGTACACTTAAAAAAAAAAATATATATATATCTTCAATATAACTGCACATGTAAACATTCTTGCAGTACACTTGTGTAACTTACTCCGTTTTAAAAACTCAGTGCCCATTTCTTTTGGTTGAATCAAACAAGTCTACAAAACAAAACACAGCTACGCATTTTTTATTTTTATTTATGTTACTGTATAACAATTTGCGTTAAAAGTGTGAATAGTTTTTTTTTTTTTACTGAACAATAGTTGATACCACAATAGAAAAAAAGATTATTGCACACAGGTACTTGCAGTTCGATCAATTAGTTTTCTGCATGTTAAAACTCAGAACTAATTTCTGAATTAACAAACATTTTGTACGAACAATACTGGATACCAGAGTGAAACATACTAGAGTTGGTAATGTAAATTAAATTTGTGGTCTATTTGCATTATTTTATGTGAGTTAAAATGTCAGTTGCATTACGTTTTATTTTGATTTGACAGAATGAATGCAAAAAAACTATACGTAATTTCACAAATTTCATTTTTTTTATACAACCTTCTGTTATACGAATCAAAAATGAACAGAAGTGTAAATAGTCTTTTTTAGGTTTTATTCGGATACCACAATAAAAACTTTTTGTTCCGTTTTTTTTTTTTTTTTTTCTTTAATTGTGATGTCAAATATTTCGATTATTGACAGGAAATTGCTGCTAAACAAAGTAACCAAACCAAATTTGATCTCTTTCATAATTGAGCTGCAAAGTGAACCAGACTTTATGCCTGTAGTCAAAAATCAACCTACGTGACCTATATGACCGTCGGATGGGCAGCCGTGGAATTGTGGGTTCACATGGGATATTTGTTTAAATATACTATTACATTACAGAACAAGCACATTTCTTGCCTTGATTTTAAACAAATCAGCCTATATTATGTCACGTTTTAAGTTACAAAAACACCCATGCTGACATTTCCTAAATGGCACGCACGCCAGATTGTTTTATTCGTCCTCAGGAAGCTTTGATAATCAGGACACACGACTGCTCTGATTGTCATTCCCAACACCCCGTTATCATACAATCTAAACAAACAGGAGATCTTATTGGATAATAGCCACCTTACAGCATTTGCTTATGCAGCAGTATTGCACTTTTCCAATCCCTGCCGAAAACATGCCACCATGTGAATTATGCTCAACTTTAACAAAGCTCATTCCTCTTTTGTCAACGGCACTGCTGTACCAATTTACACTATACACCACGACACTGGACTATATCATTTGTCATTCCCGGTAAAGCATATAGTTTTGGCAACATATGAGTAGCTTGCAGCAAACTGGCCGGCTGATTTCGAGGCACATTATTAGTTTTGTGGCTAATTGACTGACCGTGGAAAACGTTTGCATTCTTATTCAAAGTTAAAACACTAGCTTTATTACCTGAGGGGCTGGAACAGCAAGACGCTCCCCCTGGCATCACATATAGATTTAATATGGTTCCATCTTTTACAAGCCGCCCTCCAGTCCCATAAAAGCCTCATCCAATTAAAGCTCCAGAGCTGTCAAGCCACACTTCTCTTCTGCAAGGCTGAGGCTATCCATGTGTGGCATTACATGCAAATGTACATACTTGCTACTCCAAATATTAAGTCAGACAGACAGGACGGTTTGTCAAATGTTTTGTTAAGACACATGCAATGCAAAACATGCACTTTTTCCATCCCGGATCATCCATCACTCACTGTATGTTTGTTTTAGCAGCACCCATTGTATTAGCAGTCCTGAAATTCACAGGACTGCAAGACTGCAACTGTTTGTATTATAAAATTATACAGTAATGCTACTGCATAGTTAATTTTTTTCATGATGTATACCAAAAAGTACTGTGGTGGCACAGTTATGGCATCACATGATAACACTGTGGTACTTTGATATACATGTAATGGTATTTACATGTTACTCCTTTGTACTAGTCAAACGATTAATCGCGATTAATCACATCCAAAATTAAGTTTTTGTCTACATAATATGTTATCCTGGAGCACAAAACCAGTCTTAAGTCACTGAGGTATATTTTTAGCAGTAGCCAAAAAAACATTGTATGGGTCAAAATTATAGATTTTTCTTTTATGCCAAAAATCATTAGAAAATTAAGTAAAGATTATGTTCCATGAAGATATTTTGTAAATTTCCTACTGTAAATATATCAAAACGTAATTTTTGAGATTTTTTGGATGCGATTAATCGCGATTAATTGTTTGACGGCACTACTCCTTTGACACTTCAAATGTCCAAAGCATAGTACTACCATGTGCCAAAGACATTGTAAAAATGTGGTATTACTATGGTAACTGTCACAAAACATATTAATACTATGGCAGATGTCCATGAAAACATGATAATATAATGGTAAACCTCACAAAAACATAGTAATGATGTCGCTACTGTCCAATGTCTAGAAAAACATTGATAATGCCATGGTAAATGTTATGAAAACATAGTATTACCATGAGAAATGCTCATGAAACTATACTACCACCATAATAAATGTCACAAAACATAGTATTATCATGTAGATTTCCATAAAAATATAGATACACCATGGTAAATGTCACAACACATAGTATGACCATGTCAGAAAGCTATGAAATCATGGTAATACCATGCTAAATGTCACAAAAACATGGTATTACCATGGTAAATGTCCATGAAACCTAGCAAGTCTCATACTAACGTAGCATTGTCACGGTAAATGTCAATAAACCATAGGCACCTGGTATTTTCATGGTACAAAATGGTACCATGGTACTAGCATGGTAATTTGACAATGTACAGTACCAAGGGTTTTAATGTAATGAGCAGGGAATAATATAATAGGATGCCAATGATACTAAAATAGCACTGGTAATTTAATACCATGTTTTGGATTGTTTTGTTTTTGGTCGTGTATAGCTTGGTATTCTTGTAAATACCTTGCTGTAAATACCATGTTAAATGTCCATAATACCACAGCACATCGTCTTTTTTCACGTTTTTATTATTATTATTATTCTTGCAAAAAGAATTCATCTCTGTGTAAAACAACGGCTCTTGTATGTTTGGATTTTATCCTTTTTGACTGGGATCAATGTCATATTAACATGCAATGCAGCTGCTGGGGGGAATTGGCCTCTGTTACACTGATTTAATTGAAAGAGACTGGCGGAGCTGCGCGGATCTCCTGTGGACGCGAGATGTGCTGAAATATGCGAAGCATTGGACACGCTCCTGCGTGCGCGCATGAGCTCTGCTCTACTGATTGCCTTCCATTATTGAACCTATTGGAATCTGTTGCATTATTAATCCTGGGCGAGACAGAACGGCTGGCGTTAAAAAATATTCCAAGGACTACAATAAATAAGATATTCATATGTTTTTTTTTTTTTTTTTTTTTTGCATTCATTCATTTGCATCTCCCTGGTAGGCACAGCACCTCTGGTTTATTCAATACATCTGCCTGTGCACACACTCTCTCTCTCTCTCTCTCTCTCTCTCTCTCTCTCTCTCTCTTATTGGTTGTGACTTGTGTATAAAGCATTGTAGAAGAATGGACTATACTGAAATCTAGTTGGATATTAGGCGCTAATGTTGCCGGAGAAGTATTGAATTTCTGTTTCAATAAACAAAAAAATTTTTTGGGGGGGGGTCAGGTTTTAAAAATGACTGAACAGCTACTCTATTGTGATGCAAAGAAGCTGTCTAACTTCCCTTTGTCATGAAGTGGTTTTTATGGAATTGTGCTGCAATCTGAAGACATCTGGCAAGACCACAATTGAACGGCAGAACAGCTATCACATCATCTGAGGCAGCTTTCAGATTGGTATTTACATGGCCCCCAAGGTATTTCGGAGAATTGCATATAAAAAATAAATAAATAAACCAGTAATATTATGGCACTTTTCCCCTAAAAAAAAAAAGAACAAAAAATAATTGGCATTTACAGATAGGAAGATTTGATGGCAAATTAGTGCAACAATATGTGTGCCATTACATGTGCATCCGGAGTAACCAAGAAACCTGGACGTTGTCATCGAGAGGTAACATGGTGACATCCTGCAGTGCACGCAGCGTTTAGGAGTGCAACACAGGGGTTAAGAGCGCTCGCTGAAAACAATGGTGCGGCCGCTCTATTAACAGATGTAAAGCACTTAAGCGCGATGGTGCGTACACACTCAGCCAGATGGCGCCCTCTATTAGAGGATGTATCGCTACCATGATGCATGGTGATGTTTTCCCCTATTTTGTTTCTTTTTTTATAAGAGTAATGTTCAGCAGGTGCAAGCTCTTGAGCTACAAAGAGCTCCACATTGACGGCATGACAGTCTAATTGTCAGCGGTGGGATTAAATGGCTTGAAACGCTGGTCGCGTTATTCATCTCTGCCCTGAAGTTCGTACCCTGACACGGGCTTGATGGGTTTCGCAAAGTCCCCATCCTGCTTTTTTCCTGTTTAAATGGAGATGTGTCACAGGCAGATAAGAGGCTGCTCTTTGGTTAAGCATATGTTGGATGTTTCTGTTGTGTTTAAAGCCCCGGACGAAGTTAATGAGGTGTCAGGTGCAGTATTTGCGAGCCATCCAGCAGGCGCGGAACATGATTGGGATGGTTGAGTTCACCTTGTGTGCCGTCAGGGTCATAAAACCCATTGACTTTGTTCTTGGTCTCGCGGGGCCATGAAATAGAGATTGCGCTCGTACGAAAGCCTGAAAGCGTTTCAAGCGGAGCAGCTGCACAGGTTGTGTCACATGCCAGTGTCCTGCACTAGTTGTAAAAATCATTGTGTTTATGCATACTTTATTTTGTAAAGTACTCGAAATGCATGTTTAGAGGCTTAGAGCTTCACTGACGATTGATGTTAAAATGTTGAAAGTTTGAACACTGAACAACATTTGGAGTCATTTATCTGTCGTGTACTGTTATAATAACTTCAAAATGGTTGAACACTAAGACCTGCTGTTGCCTTTCTGCAGCATTGGGATTAAATAGTCTGATTTATATTTCTTTTGGTTTGTTGCCATTTTTCTGTCTCCAAACTTAATGCAAAACAGTTCCCAATGGTGTCAGTAGGCAGAGACTGTGTGCTGTGGCATGCTGGGAGATTGAATTAGTAAATTATATCATGGCAGACATGATGCTATGACCCATTTTAAATTGTGTTTTGCTGTAAAATCTATCAAATAAATATTTAATAGCTTTAAACAAATCTACAATGCTGCTACAGTTGGTCTCTGTGATTAAAGTAATAGTTTGCCCAAAAAAATTATTTTACGCAATAAATATATATTAAACAAAAAAAAATCTGTAGACCACAAAATTAGATGTTTAACAGAATGTTCACAATGCTCTTTTACATCCAATGGAAGTAAATGCGGACTGGAGCTGTAAGCTCCAAAAAATGACCATAGAAGTGCCATGATTTTGTGTTTGATGGAAGAAAGTAATTCATACAGGTCTGAAAAGACCTGAAGGTGAGAGAAAAATGACTAAATTGTCATTGAGAGTGAATTGTGATCTAGTGTGTAGTTGTCAGACGGACAATGTAGTAAAGCCAAATCTTGTTAAACTGCCATAAAAGTATTTATAACTGCATTTGTGGACTAGCATATAAAGAATCTCATTTGCTTTACATTATATACATAGTAAACCTCTTTATGAATTCAAGAGTAAATAAACATAAGCCAGACTCTGTATTAAAATATGGATGTAATGGGAGTTAGTTATTGTGATTTGTTTGGCTGCTGTGCTTACCGATACAGTTCCAGAGCTCCTTGTTGATTTCAGTGTATAATTTGCATAATAAATCCTTTTGGTGCATATGGTAAGCTGTTCCTCATTGTAGTCACCATCGGGTGCAAATCAGCATGATGCACCGAGGGCAGATTGCAGTAATGTAAATCCAATTACACTCCCCCTTGAAATAACAGTATTTGCAGAATACTCAACGTCTCGTAGTGCTCAGCATACTAACGGGGTTGACAGATAAAAGATTTGTTTAATAACAGATGGATTCATTCTGGAATTTTGGAATTGAATGCTAAAATAGACTACAGCTGGAACAAATTGCTGTGATATGGACCACACCGAACCACAAAGGGAAAGATGATACAGTGCATACTTGGATCTACGCTAAGAACCGCCTATTGATTCTTTTGATCTGGGAATTGCATGTCAGGACCACTGCAAAATGTTAACACTCTAACATAGTAAACTGACAAGTTACTTGATTTTCACAACACAGTTTTTAAGATTATGAACATTAGCTCTTAATCCTAGTCATTATGTACATTTTCATGAAGAAAGCAACACCTTGAGAAACGTTGAGAGTTGTGTCAGTTATAAATAATTAGGATTTTTTTTCAAAAGCTATTAATAATAAATAATTTTTTACTTTTGTGCATATTTTTATAGGCCATTGTGTCATTTAAGGAAAAATCTCTCAATTTATGCCTGACAGACTGATCATTAGCTTAGCAACATGATAACATCAAGCTCTACTGAAATGAATGACAAGATTTGCAAGATCTGCAAGATGTCAGCGTTTTTGTAGCTTACGCAAAGGTAAACTAAATGTGTCAATTTCAAAAACTTCCACTTTGAAACCAATTTTCAAAGTTAGCATTTTCAGGCATGTAAATGAATGGCCGAAATGCATAAAAAGTGTTCATTGCTTAGTTGAAAATGGTGTCATGTAAACACCCCTAAAATATATTGGAATATAGAGGTTAGGAGAAACATTCTATTTATAATATAATTTGTAGATATTGGAAAAACATCCATTTAAAAAAAAAGAGAGTAAAAATATGTAACTCGAACTCAAATTTTCATTGTTAGCTTAGCCACATGCTAACATTAAACTTTAGAAATCAAGTGACAACTGTCTTGCCTAAAAAGAAACAAACAACTGGTTCAATTCAATTTATAATTTTTAGAACTTAGTTAAATAGTCATTTCATTCAGTACCAAAAGTAGCAGTAAAAATAGCTTCATCTTATTCAGATTGTTATCATTAGCAACATGCTAATGAAATCTGTTATACAATTATACAGAATGCGAAACACAGGGCTGTGAAATGAAAAATGTCTAGAGGCGTGTTTTGTGTTTTAATTTTTTTTTTTTTTTTTTATGAACAACTTCAAACTTTAGAGTCATGTTTTTAGAATGCCGCCTCATGCGCAAAACTTACGACATCCATGTATCGCACATTTACTGTACATAGAGACCAATGGAAAAGCAGTATGATGGAATGCAAAAAAAAAAAACGTTAACTATACTATACCCTCGTATTCCAAGCTACACTGTGTACCCTGAGTTACATAATTTGTCTTGTCTTACTAGCTTTTTTTTTATGCCTACTGAAGTCTTATTCCTCAACTAGAACATGATCTGAGTTTCCGTGACTAGCTCAGTCTGTTTCCTAACCTTCCTGCAGGCTGGATCGTCCCGTCAGCATTCAGCTTTTCCAAACTGTCACATCACAATGATATATTCTCAACATTATAACAGCATGCAGCTGCCGATCAGGCCCCGCACGTGTGGTTGGTTCGGCTGAGGCTGTCTGTCGGACATCTCTGAACGCACCCAGTCTCCTGGGCTCAGCCAAGAATGGGGCAGAGGCGTCAACTAATACATCAATGTACCAGTGGGAAGCAAACAATCGAGAAAAAGCTTAGGAACAGGAAATAGCACAAACGAGAGTAAAGAGCACTCCTCGGCCCACTGGAATTCCCCCAGGTTACAGCAGTGGGAGGTTTGAGTGCAGTTTTGAGAACCTGTACGTTCGATACGATCCTGGTTCACACTCTGCCATGCTGTAAGTGAAGCTAGTTGGGTGGATGATACCGCAGACTGTTGGAATCCATCGGCTCTGTCATATTTCTTTAAAGACTTTTCAGTCTTCTGCCACATTGTAATCGAGGCATGCTGGGGCTTTCCATGACGACCGTCCTCTATGTCCAGCATTGTCCGCGGGTACAGATATGGTATCCTATGGGAACGGTTTTCTAGTTAGTACCGATGCACAGCCACAGCTCTGAAACACTCAAGGCTTGGGAACAAAGACTAACTTAGACCATGTCCACACATACATGGGTATTTCCTTCTTACTTTAAAAAAAAAAAAAAAAAAAAAAGTAAAGTCTCTGTCCACATGAAAATGCAAACGCATGGTATGAAGCATTGTCAAGAGCATGCCAAACCAACAGGTGGCGATATAATCTCAACAGTAAAGCCACGTTGGCCAATCAGAAGCCTGAAAAAGTTTCCAGTAGGTGGAGATAACAGCGCAGGCTTCGACGTCACTAGCCAAAATCTCTGGTTTCGCCGTCTACGCTATAACACTGCAACCAGAATTTTGGAAAATTTTCACCCTGGCATGAGTTTCCAAAAATGTTCAGTTTCGTGTGGACGAATGGCCAAACTGTGTAGAAAAAGCTGCTGTTTTAAAAATTAACGCGTTCGTGTGTACACGGCCTTATTGTAGCAAGGGCTTATTAAACGATTCATTTGGAATTCTCGTTCGCAATTTTTTGTGTGTTTTGTTGTAACCAATTTTTTTTTCTTTGTCATACTGACGATATAGAATGACTGACCGATCACCAGTTCGTCTACATTTATCTCTATGCCACGCAAATATAAATAGGTTAAAACAGATTTATATAATATAATGACTTTTTAAAGAGTTATATTAATCATAAAACTGTATAAATATTATATATGTAGTATATAAATAGTGCAGTAACTATAATATATAAATAATTAAAATGTAATGAATTTATTGGAATATATTAATAAATAATGAAACTAAACTTATAAATAATAAAATATAGTACATCAATTAGATTAACAATAGTAGTCAAATGCATTGAAAATGAAACTAAAATAAAGATTTATAAGTAAATAATAATAATGAAATAAAGGTATATATATATATGTGTGTGTAAGTGTGTGTGTGTATATATATGTTAAAAGTACATTTTGTCAGCATGTAGTGGTATAATAGCATTAGCCTAAAAGCTAACAAGCAGATAGATAGATAGATATGTTTGTATCTCTTTTTTTAAATTATATTAATGTGGGATCAGTTTTTGAAAATTTTCTGATGTGATCAACATCATTCTCTTTTAGCTAGTTATCAACAGCTTTCTCTTTCTATGTATACATATAATTGTTCTATGCTTTTATGTGGGATTACAGACTTGCACACTTTGTTTGGATACTGTACCAATGTACAATGTTCTGTCTGCATTTGTTTTCCTGGCTCAGCAGGCCTAAGCTCACCGCCTGCCAACATCACCACATCTGGCGTCCCCAGCATCGTCACTCCTATCGTCAACGGCTTTACCAGCATCCCTCACCAGCCCAACGGACACCCTGCGGTCGAGGCCATGTACACCAACGGACTGCCCCCTTACTCCACCCAAAGCCCCACAGCTGCGGACACCCTACAACAGGCTTTCACCGGGGTGCAACAATATACAGGTTCACTACCTCAATGAGCCTTCTCTCGCTCTCTCTCTCTCTCTCTCTCTCTCTCTCTCTCTCTCTCTCTCTCTCTCTCTCTCTCTATATATATATATATATATATATATATATATATATATATATATATATATATATATATATATATATATAACCACATGGAACTATTCTATTTCTGTGCTGCTTATTTAAAATGGATGGTTGTTTTTGACCAACCATGCGTCAGTTTGTCTTTTTTTCGAGTAGCCTTGTTCAATGCTGTATCACATAAATCCAGGCTGTGTTCTAACACAAATTTCTCTTTGCATGTACAGCCATTTACCCAGCAACCACACTGACCCCTATTGGCCAAAGCTTGCCACAGCCACCACAAGTCATTCAACAGCAGCAGCAGAGAGAAGGTGAGGGTGAGAGATTTTTCATTTGTTTTGGCATGAGGATCAATACTACACGAGTGAACAGTTCATTATACTGAAATAATTGCAAATCGCATCTTCCATTAAAGGAGTATATCACGCAAAAAATTGAAAATTTGCTGAAATTTACTCGCTCTCATGTCAGCCAAGATGTAGATGAGTTTGTTTCATAATGAGAACAGATTTTGAGAAATTCAGCATTCCATCAGTTTCTCACCAATGGATCCTCTGAAGTGAATGGGTGCCGTCAGAATGAGAATCCAAACATCCAAAGTTATCCACACAACTCCAGATTTTAATTGATAGACTGCTTTTGGACTATTGTGATGTTTTTATCAGCTGACGGTATTCTGACGGCACCCATTCACTGCAGAGAATCCGTAATAAATTTTTTTGGCCTGTTTTAGCATAATTATAAAAAAAATTCTGGCATGGTATTCTGAAACAAAAGGCCTGAAATTAACAATCTAATCTAAATACAAGTTCTTATATTAAAAGCTTTCTTATTTTGAATGGAGACTCCACAGTGAGTAACATCTGTGTGTTGCAGGACCAGAGGGCTGCAATCTCTTTATCTACCACCTACCACAGGAATTTGGTGACAACGAACTCATGCAGATGTTCCTCCCATTTGGTACGGTCATCTCCTCCAAGGTCTTCATGGACAGAGCCACCAACCAGAGCAAATGTTTTGGTGAGACGAATCAATCAACGTTTCAGTAATAGATGCCAATGCTCTTAAAACAGCTGATTCCAGCATCAGTGTTAAACTTAAAATATCAGTCACAAAAATTGAACAAAACATATTTGATTACAGCAAGATAAATGTGAATAACTAGAACAAGTATTGCGTTAGTGAGTTAAGCAATGTTTCCACATTCAGCCCATCCCTAAACAACCAATATTCGGTCTCTGTCCGTTTCACAGTGTAAACTCCATTCTGTGTTTGGTGTCAAGCTACAAACCGGAGAGCTGCCTTTTAAAAACCCCTGAGCCAAAAAAAAAAAAAAAAAAAAAAGTCCTAAGTGAAGCAAAAAGGCCCATTATGGATCAACATCTGTTCCTGCTCCAGGGGGAGACATTTCCCAAGCCACAATTAATAGCAGCTCCTGTCTCCTGGGGGAGGTTAATAAGATATAAATTTGTGAAGTAGGACCTGTTTGCGGTATTGACTTATACACTATGCATTTACTGCATAATGTCAGGTCTGGGTAACAGGCGCTCGGTAGAGTAATTAATCTGCGGTGTGAGATTCCCTATTAAGCAGCCTTGTGGCTTCATCCCCCACATCACCTCCATGTGGACCTTCTCGTCTTGTAGATACAAGCCTCGAAATGGGGGCAGTTTCAGGCGCGGTTAGACGCCTAGGCCACTCTGCTCCCAAGTGGCTGATGGCTGAAGAAATCGCCCGTTGTTTTTTACGGTTCACTGCTGGTTCCTGATGACCCTCGCAATGCCAGCGAAAGTGCATCCTCAACTCATTTCGCCTTTTTTGGTCACTGGCTTGTAAAAACCTATGGGTTTGAACGGGAAGCTGGGGATGTCACGGACGAATGTAGTTTGCATGCTGTGGGTGGCCCCGTTTTGGAGTCCTGTGGGGCGATTTGTCCCTGTTCTATACCACCAGTGGCTTATATATGCTCAAAAGTAGCCCACACAGATGCATATATGGTGATTTTTCAGAGTTGGAAGTAAGTTCATAAAAGAGCCATTTTTGACTTGGTGGAAACTTTACTGCTTTTTATATGATGCCGTGTAATCAATTTTAGCACCCAAGCCACTTGGTTCACTTCTGTTCTCGTGATCTCTTGCAGGCTTCGTGAGCTTCGACAACCCAGCAAGTGCACAGGCTGCCATCCAGGCCATGAACGGCTTTCAGATCGGCATGAAGAGGTTGAAAGTGCAGTTAAAACGGCCGAAGGATGCGAGCCGCCCGTACTGACAGGGCTCGACCAAAACAGGGCTCTCAGCAACAGCACAGGTAGGACACCAGACACCGTTTTTAACAGGAATATGTTCTTGATATTATTTAGAATTTCATTTTCTTTACAGGATTTGAAGAGCGGAATCGCAAAAGGAATTTAACTTTTTTTCTTTCAAAACTAACAAGAACAACACGAATGGATTTTTTTGAAGACATATCAGCATTTATTTTAGGAAGACGTTCGGGATAGAGGAGGCGGGATTGCAGGCGAACCGGAACCCGTGGACAAACCACACTCAGCACAGCACACGGAAGACAAGTGGAAGATCTCTCTAAAGACAGAGAACTCAACATGTCCCGTCTCTCGCTGAGCTTCAAGATCTCTCTAAAGACAGAGAACTCAACATGTCCCGTCTCTCGCTGAGCTTCGCACCGTCAGTCAAGCAACAAACAAAAAGAAAAAAACAAGCGAGAACAACTTTGATTTCTATATACATATTATACACACATATGCTATTTAAAGGAAGAGGCGCTTATGGCTTTTATTACACTGGACAAATGAGGGTTAAACTTGAAGACCAAGATAAAATGCAGTGGAAAAAAAGAAGCTCTTGTTGTCCCGCTAGTGGACTTTCTTTCTCTTTTCCTCTTACCTTTTCTTCTGTCACCATCTTTCAGCAAACGCAGGACATTCTGTGGTCACAGAGGTTTCCATGCCCTCAGTGAAACTGATCAATCTTTCACCCCAAAGGGACCAAAGGACCAAACATTTTTATTCCTCAACAGAAATATATGGTATTAATAACAATACTAATACTGCAAACTACTACTAACCACATAAGTTTAAAGAAAGAAAAAAAAAGCATAAATATTTGCTTCAGGTCGGAAGAGGAAAGGGATTTTGATTTCTTTTCCTTTTACATTTCTAGCTACTGGGTTTCAGAATATTTAAACAAAATAGAAAAATGAAGAAAAAATAAAAAAGTATTTTAAAAGCTATACTATTTTAGTGGAGTAGAATAGGTGGATTGGAGATTGTTAGGAGCATGTTCAGCCATGAAGAAAAAAAAACATAAAAAAAATAAATAAAGGGGGAAACTGTTCATCATCCATTCATGTCAGAAATAGGCCCATATTCCAGAGAACAAATGCAGAGTATAACTATATATGCATGTTGCTGGTTTAGAAAAACCTTGGGTAGATATTCAGTACACACAAACAAACATATTTATCTGATGAAAGCTTTACTTATTAAGCAGAATAAGTACCTGTGGCTTCAACGCAAACTATCCGCAATATAACAGCTGTACCATTGCACAGGTAAATAATACAAAAGAAAAAAAAATACAGTTAAGGCTTGATAGGATGAGAAATCTTAGGGTTTTTTTTTTTGTTTCTTTTTTTCACCACTTGTGACAGTGACTTTAAGTGAAGTGGTTCTAGTTAACGCTTAACTTTAGTATTACAAGGGACCTGTTGACCTTTCATATCATCCATTTTGTGCATCTTTCAAGAACATACTCATTAAACGGTTGCTGCCAAATGCTGAATATCAACTGATAAAGCACATTAGTAAGTAAAACAAGCAGTTACAAAGATACCAAGCCTTAAACCCTTACACAGCCCACAAAATGTGGTTCATAACGGACCTACTGAACGGACAAACTTGCTATTGCTTACAACTTCTGAAGCACACCAGAATTCTACAGGAAGCATCAAATTAAGAAACAAATTTAACCTCGGAAACCTGCACAAACAATTCCACATTGACGTTTACAAAATTCATTTCGCTAATATATGAGTGTAAGATATAGAGAATGCCGCGGGACATCTTGTTGGATCCGCAAACAACCCATATTTCTAAGAATACGCTTCTCAGGCTGGAATGGATTAGCTTGACGCTAACTGTCTGCAGAGGTCTAATGAGCAGCCTGTAAAGAGCTCACAAACAGCTTGCAAATTGCAGCCATGGGGGGGTTACAGTTGGAGCAAACTGATCCATCAATAAAAAAGCCACCGAGTCTGACATTATGGTGTACTTAACCGCAGCTGTTGCTTTGCTCTCAGACAAGTCGCAAATATACACAACTCTAAAGCGCTCGACAAGAATCTTAAAGACCCTGTGAAATCAAAATTGCTTAGTTTGTGTGTTAGCAGTGTGGCTAATGCTAGCTGACAAAAACTAACGCACACAACGTCTAATGGTAAATCGGACCTAAAATTTAAATGACACATTTTTGTCCAATCAAAAGCTCTAGAATGAAGTCTGAATTGGTGGGTATTTGTTAGTTTTGATGCCAACCTAGAGTACTAAGTTGACAATATTACATTTTACCAGCAATGTGCATTAAAATTTACGTCTCACCTTTTTCACTTGGAAAATGGACCAAAAATACTGATTTATCATGCACTACCAATTTTTTGTCCAATCAGATGCTACACTAATACTACTGTATCTGCAAGTAATGACACAGCAAGATGTTTAGTTAGTCCTTTTGAACTTTTTTTTCCAGTAAAAAAATATGATATCTAAAAAAAAATATATATATATATATATATATATATATAAAGACCTGTTTTCATAAAATGTGTCTTCAATGTGTATTTGGCTCAAAGATGTATTTTTAGATAAAATATTTCTAAGAGTAGAGTTTTTTGCAGTGTAATAAGTAGCACATTATGGCAAACTAAAGGCTATTGGCTATTTAAAATAAGTTGACGCCCCAACTTCCTGTTTTAAAGGGAAATGCATCAACGCTATACTCATCAAATGATTTCACCGGGTCTTTAACTATTAAATGGACAGTATCCTTGAAACGAGTTGTTTTCCTATGCATTTAAATTTCTTGTTTGCCTTTATCGTACATTTTGACGTTCTATCCACTCTGCCGTTACGCTACTCTCACTGTTTGCCAACTCGCCAATTTCACACTGCCTTCATAGATATGCCAAAACTACAGATAATACAGTGACACAGAACTACAGGAAGTTCAGGTCCTCCCAGAATTCACTAATAAACAGAAATAGATGCAAAAACAGAGCTCTAGAATCTAGGTAGGACAGAAAAGCACATGTGTTGACCTCATTTGATTTCCACTGTGGATATTTGACCTGTTTGTCTTACCTAAAAATATATCTGTATGTTAAATGTTTAATCTCGCAGACGTCAGAAATAAGTTTTGCCGGGAAACATTAACGTCGCCCGTATATCACAGCCGTTTTTTAGCCTCAGGTCGCGCCGAAATGGATCGCGTTCGATTCACAGGTTATAATGGCCTTTTTCTGCTGAACTCTCTCCATTTCATCTTCCCTCTCCTGTCCTGTGGTGGCATATCAGAACGTGGTGATATACAGACACGCAGCCCTCGGGCATCGGCGCTCTAATAACCTCATGTTGCAGGGGCCTTCCTCACAGAATCTCTCCATGCCAGATGTGAATTATTAAAATCAAATTAAATTTGGCCTGCATGTAAAAGCAAGTGTAATACAAATTAAAAATGGCAACTAGTGCCTGAAGTTTAATAAGTTTGAAGGATGATATCATTACAGCTTGAAAGAAAAAAAAATGAGATTGGAAAGGCATATAAAATGAAATTTGATGTGTTGAAAGGTGAACCGAAGGCGTTAATACAAATTGCGTTTGCGCCAGAAACGAGGGGGGTAGGGGGGATGGGAGGGGTGTTTGCACTAAAGGTATTTCTGAAGAAACCAGACCACCAGCATTTCATATTTGCTTTCTTCTCATTTAAACCACCTTCACGTTTCGTTCCTCAGATCTTCATGCCGAACTTTGATCTGTGAGCATGCTCAAGGGGGGAAAGGGTGGGAAAGCTTTGGGGGGTTAAAGTGTTATGAAGGTACTACTCATATTAACAATATGATTCTTTAACTATGGTTTGTATGCTAAGGAAAGTAGCTTATTATAGATATGAAATCTGTATATTAGGGAACAGCAGCACATTTCTCAGATTCTATGGGGAAAGTAGTTGGTGGGAGGGTGGGTGGGTTTCGGGGTGGGGCGGGTTTTTTTGCTTTATAAAGACCATGTTAAAGTTCTAGTTTTCTCAGCACAAAGCGTTAAGAAAATATATATCAAGAGTATTGATTTTGCTGTGTGAAATGTGCAGTGGGAGAGCCAGGCACTCCCTGCGCTGTTCTTAAAGCCTGGATGAGACAATGCTGTTTACAGTCGTTTTTGGTTTTCTTGTTAATGTTTGTTGTTTTCTTTTGATATTTGCTGAGAAAAGACAAGAGGTGCAGCATCTATCTCTGCGATGTGATTGGTGCGGCATGACCAACTGAAATGGACAGTTTTTCTGTTTATTTATTTTTCCTTTTCTTTCTTTTTTGAGACCGAGAAGATATGTCCAAGATAAATGCCTGAGAAACCAAAACATCCTGTTGACATTTCTCAAATACTTGCTGCTTACATTGTTTTACGGTTATGCCTACTCATCTAATGATTTGCTGATTAATTTATGAACATGATTATTTATTTATTTATTCCTGACAACAATCTGTTTATGAATCGCCTATTTATTGGTTATGTTTAGAAAAATGTATGCATCGAAAAGAAATGCTTAATGGGCTTCTCTCTTTCTCTCTCTTTTTTTCAATTTTACAATAAAATTTTAAATTTAAATACGAGGTCTGTTTGTCTTTGGTTCTTATCTTACTCTGTTGAGCCTTAAACATGCAGTGCAAAGTCCAAAGTCCTTTGTTAATTGTTAGATCTTAATCTGAATTTGAACCTGACTGAAAACGAGGCTGTAAGGGATAGACTTAATCTTTACAATGTATTAATTGTATATCCTAAATCACTTAATTTTCACAACTTACAAAACTGTTTTATGGAGTTGTTATCTACTTTGTAATTATCTGAACAGTCCTCTGTCTCTTATATATAGCATTGGATTTATCTAATTAATCGGCTCGTCCTAAATAGTTTTCATATGTAGATGTGGAAAGTCCTCATTCTCAGTGGTTCTCATGCAGTGCTGGTAAGATTCATTCTAGTGAATCAAGTTCATTTTAAGTGGCCTTCTTTATTACTTTTAGCATTTTCATGAATTGGTTCATCCAGAATAGTTCTTCCTGTTTATGTATAGTGTTGGAAAGTGAATCTTCTTCTAGAGAATCAGTTCAATCAGATGTACATTTCTGCAAGTTGGTTCATCCAGAGTGGTTCTTTCATAGTTTTGGAAAGTGAATCTTTATCTAGAGAATCGGATCAATCAGACGTTAATTTCTGTGAATTAGCTAATTCAGAATGGTTCTTCATCACATATAGACTTGGAAAGTGAATTTTCTTCTAGTGAATCAGTTCAATCAGATCGTTTTTGTAAACAGTCCTTCAATGTAAAAAAAATTTCAACTTTATTTGGCAACATGGAAATTATCTATTTTCTTTGAACGTGCACGACTGCAAATTGTTTAGTTGCTTAAGTTAAATAACAAGCAGAACATCAAACTGCGTTAAATAGTACAACTATTTGCGCCACTAACCGGTTTTTACGATTATGTGAATTCAAATAATATGATAAGAAATAACAGTTTGCAATATCCAGCAACAAAACGGACTGTTTTTGTCCTGTACAGTTAAAATATGAGATTGGAAACCTTGCACGTTCAATTTAAGTGGTTTGCGTAATATTTAGGTAATCACTTGTATAAATTAAATGGTTACAGCTTACACTTTACAATTCTAAATAAAATGTAGGTCAAGAACTAAATAGTCCATATGTGAAGCCTTAGACATATGAAATAGTGAATATACAGTTTGTCTGGCAGCTGAAATATGGGAAGACAATAAATGAAGACGTGGTTGAAAAATTACAGTAATGAACTGAGGGAGAGAGAGAGAAAAGAAAGGGGAGAGCCTAAAAAAAGTGGAGGCAGTGGCTCATGAAATAAATTGGCCCAATTACAATAAAGTGTGGCTCTTGGTCAGTGTGCGGGCCGAGCAGTTCATCTTTATTACAATCCGTTAATGAAAATCAATCCTCCTCCTGATAGACTCTTATCTCCATGGCCTCTGAGCGTCTCGCACGCTGGAAGATAATAAATTAGGGTAATATTGCCTTTGATGAGGGAGTGAATTGCAAATTATCATAACTTTCCAAGATTTATGATATAGATGCCTAATTTTCCAGCTTGGTTTTTCCAGGCTTGGAGGTGTAGAGGGGCCATTTGTTAAAAAATTATGTAGTGCAGACTTATTAACAAATATACAACACAAAACCTAAATGCAACGCATTACGTATGCAAGATGCAGGCTTGTAGATCTGAGTGAACAAATGGCCTGTATGAATGTCATATTTTGTCTACATTGTAAAATAGTAAATTAGTTCCTAAAAGCAGTGAAAGATATACACAGAAATAAATCAATATATAACTGCATTTGCAGCCAATTTAACTTAAGAGATGTTTCCAAATGAATTCGCTGCCATTTCAACAATAAAACAAAAGTTAACCTTAAATGATATCAATCGTCAAAGAAATGTTTCATAGGAAGCAAAATAATAAAAAAAGACATGCAAAGTCAATATTTTTCTTTAAAAATAACATTAAATCATGAATTGTGGAAAATTACAATAAGAAGGTGTTTTAATAAAGTTAGTACGGTCGATTTGTATTGTTTTTTTTTTGTTTTGTTTTTTTACTTGAAAGTTACTGTAAATGTTTTAAATGGTTTCCCCAACAAGACATTCATGAAGCCCTGCATGCCACAAACCCAAATTTTCTGATTGGCTGGCCTAAGTGGGTCGATCAAATTCTTATTGGCTGTTTGCAAAGCATTTTATTTCTCAGACACCTTCTTCAGCAATATCCGTCATGAAGTAGCAGCATTTTATGCGAGGTATGCCAAATAAAAGTCACTTACAGCTGTAATCCATCTATCCATTTATAAATCAACATGCGGACATGTCCTGTGCTGTCTATTTATCTTGCCAAATATCCTATAAATGTCAAATTAATTTTTCCACAGTGAATATTAATCACTCTAGGGGCTTATTTCGATTCATTAGCCCAATAATTGCCTTTGTTTATTAGATCAAAGTGAGCAAAGAACAAAGTACATTGTCCTTTTTAATATACATTTGTTTACCTCATCACAATATCTAGAATAAAGAGCATAACCAAATGACTGGAACGCGGGAAGACGGTAGTAAGACAAAAGGCATAAAATGCGATATAAAAACAATAAAACCAGGCGCTGTACTGGAGTAACAGAAGCATCTAGCTGTCAGCAGGTTAACTACAGGCCTGCTCTATACATACCAGATGACTTCTGACAGCTCTTAGCATGAAGAACTTGCCTCTTTTCTTCTCCTCACATCGGACGCTGTTAAGACTGGAGAGTGATGGAGTGCCGAGAGCCGCAAAGTACAAGAGAAGGGCAGCGTCGGAAAATGCTTAGTTTAGCATGATGAATGTGGTTAAACTGACGACATTTTAATCTCGGTCACGTGACCCCGTCATTTCATACCAGCGTCCACCCGAGGCTTTAAGAGTCCTTAACATCACAGAGACAGGAAGAAGCAATGGGCGCACAAATGGCATTGCTGGAAACAAAAGAAAGAAGGGTAAACATCTTTCATACCGGTCCTTGATTTTGTGTTCAGTTTGTGTCGTAAATTGTAAAAAAAAAAAAAAAAAAACTGATAATGGACACTAACAACGTTTACTATTTATACTTAAACTGCTGAATTGATGAAATCATGATTCTGATTGGTTGGCACTTGTTGCAATGCGTCAATTAATTAATTTCTTGATTCTGATTGGTCAATCGAGCCAATCAGGAGTGTGATAACCATCAAAAATCTTTTTTTTTTTTTTTTTTTTTACAATTTTCTATGCTGTTGTCAAGTATCTCGCATTAGTTTGCTGCTTTTTCTTCCATATAACAAGGGTCGAATAATTTTTTTTTTCTATGGCAAGTTATTTATATACTTGGCAAGGAGCCATGTAATAAGTAAGGCACTAATCACCTTGTCAGGTATATTTTGCTATAACAAATGGCTGACTATACATTATCGCTTACATAACTGCAGCTAAAAAGACATTCTGGAATTACCAAGAAGTTTCTGCAACACTTTATTGCTGATGTAAGGAAGAGTGTTTAAAGTCGAGTTATTCAAACTTGTAACTCTATTGCACTCTCTATGGAGTAGAAAGCGTCATAAGTCAGGGAAAAAAGACTGGATAGTCACAACTCTTTTTTTTTTAATATGGAAAACAACAGATTACACAATACAGCAAGTATTAGTTGTCTTATACAAACTAATAAAAAAAATTAACTAGACAAAACTGCTTCAAAACATCACATTTTAAACATTAGCATCTATACACAAGTGAATGTACACATATAAAACACATATATACACTCTTTCAATATATTATTATATAAAGAATTAGATTTAGTTTTCTCCTTAATAAGCAGAGCAGCTTGAAGAAGTCTTGTCCTACCATGACTGTAGCTTAATGTGTGGTTGTATGGACCCAGACCCAAAAACATATGGATAGGTAGCATTTCATGTAGCTGTTGGATCCCGTGTAGATAACATGATTTTCTTATAGTAGAAAGTCTGAAGTGCACCTAAACTTTTGTGATTCAGGAAGATGCGAGGACATCCTATGTGTGTCTTTTACAATAGTTTCATCCAGTAACGTCACGTCTGTAGTAAAGTTTCCATTCTTTGATCGGTGGTAACCTAGAAGATATACAGATAAGCTGCCTTCGTCTTTTCCAGATTCGAGCGATTGCCGATTTCACATTCGGAAAGCCTGGAGTGTTCTGCCATTATCCGTTTGAAGAGTAAAACTCTGCATGTTTAAATGGAACGAGTCTCTCGCTCGCAGACAGTTTGAAGTCAGTTTGATTGTTTTTCCAGGAGGGTGTCATGGCTGGTGGGTATCCATCCTCAAGCTGGCGTCTAGAGCAGTTCCTTCAGTTCAACAGCAGGATGAGAACCAGAGCTGTGAAAACAGAAGGTGTAACTATTGTTCCTCTACTAGACAAGTGTGGAGTCCTGGGTGAGCTTTGTTTCAGAGTGCTTGGTGGAAGTGCCTTCAGGTCCTCCAGGGCACCATACGCAGCCATGGAGAACTCCGGATCTCCTGTCGTGAGAAGATCGAACACGCATGACTGGAAATAAACGTCCTCCACCTGCAGCATCTCGCGACACTTTGTGGTAGCGTGTTCTAACATGTCCACGTGTGCCGAGAGGCCTGGCTGCAGCTCGCCGCCGTCGTCCTCCCCGTACAAGCCGCCCATAAGCCGCGGCGGACGCATGCTCTGCTGCCGGTTGAGCACGTGGGCTTTGATGACCTCATTGCGCGGACAGCCGTGCAGACACAGCTGCAGGCCGCCGTTCTCCTCCGCTAAGTCCTCGGGCATGCGGATGGCGAAAGTCAGGTAGCGGCCGACCTGCCGCACAATGATGGACGTGCCGAGATAGCGAGCGTGGATCTTCACTTGCCGTATACCCAGACCTCCACTACCCTCCACGATCCACAGGCTCTCTGCTTTCCCGCCGCTTCGCGTGCCGTCCTGGAACGCCGACGGCAGGTCCTCGGTGGTGGCCTGGTACACCTTCTGCTCGGTGCAGTCATGGAAGGACTTGAAGATGACGGTTATCTACAGGGAAGATCAAACGGGAAACGGTGAGTAATAGCTCACACTGAAAATCAATACATGAAATTGCTTTCAATTGACTAGAGGATTGTTTCAACATTGTGTTTTTGTGCAGCCTGATTTTTGCTTTGAAAACTATATGTTGAAACATATCTTAACCACCACGGGCCGGTTGCACCAGCTTTACGCAAGTTAAAACTTAGCCTAGTTTTGATGTAAATGGGAACTAAGTTACAACTTGCGCACTACTAAAATTTTTCGTTGCACCATTACACTTAGCTGCAGTGTAACTCTACGTATAAACTAAATATTTACGGATATTTATTTATATTTACTCACACATACATATTAAGAGAGAGAACAATATGTGAATAAATGTATTTAGTTTTTTTTTTGCGTATCTTCAACACCCCATCTATAGCGCGCCTCTGTGCAGGGTTGCCAGGTTTTTTTTTGGTTTTGTTTTTTTTTAAACGCCCATTGCTGCTGAAAACTAGCCCAAAACCTGGCCCAATCGAGTTTTGAAGGGTTTCTTCGTTAAAACAAATTGCGTTCAGGGGGGTAAAATACTCTTTTTTTTTATACTTTTTTTTTTTTTGTCAAAGCTCCCGGATAAAATTTACATCTCAGAGGCTAAATATTGCTTTATTGTTATCGTTTCAACCCGTGGACATGAAAAACAACGGAGGCAACAGTGTTAATGTAGCCCAATTCCGCAGGAAATCCGAAGACTTGGCAACACTGCCTCCCAGTCCGTGTTGCGCATGTCAGATCATATGAAATAATAAATAAATGGCATTTCTCGTTTTTTTCTTTCTTTCAGTATTTATTTTTCCTTATTTATTTCAATAAAAGTTTGTGAATGTTATTTACATATAAAAATAGCTTACATAGACTAATTATTAATGTATGGTTTTTAGTGGAAACTTTTACCGTACGTGAATTTTATAAAATTTATAAAACAGTAATATTTTGTTACACTATTTTAAGGTCTCCTTGTTACAGTGTAATTATATATTTAAGTACTGAGTAATATTAAATAACTACATGCACTTACTATATGGTTAGCATTAGGATTAGGGTTTGGCACAGGGTTACTTGTATGTAATTATGCATAATTTGTTGTTCCTATAATAGTACATATACCGTATGTAACCGGTGTAACAAAGACATTGTTTTAAACACAAAATAATAATAAATGACAAAAGCAAATAGCAAAATTGCTAAAATATTTTAAAATGAAAATGAACACTGTAAATATAAAAACAGCAAATTCAA
This sequence comes from Carassius carassius, assembly GCF_963082965.1. Lineage (NCBI taxonomy): Eukaryota > Metazoa > Chordata > Actinopteri > Cypriniformes > Cyprinidae > Carassius > Carassius carassius. The sequence goes on along the minus strand of NC_081770.1, from coordinate 20,927,588 downwards.
AGTATAATAAAAACTATAATAGTATATAAATAATAGTAAAATAACAGCTTGAAAGAAGAAAAAATGAATAACAGATGTAACCACATGATGGCAGTAGAGGACCAGAAAAAATAAATAATGGACAACTTTTGGGATCTGCCAGTATCTAAACCAAACTCAATGACTAATCGATGGAACACCCAACTACAGATTTTTATGAAACTCTGATCAAGTCCCGGAGCTGTAAGCCATCAACTGTCAGTAAAATGAGGTCATGTTCTACATGTAAAGCCAAAGACATAACACTGATGCAACGTTTTGTGTCAATTTAGAAACATATCATGAGCTCTTCTTAAGCCAAAGGATGAATTAATGAGTAGTCCTTAAAGATCTTTAAACAATTTTTCTCATGAGCGCTTCTCATGTTAAAGTCAGCGGAGCGGTCCCCTGAAAGTTTATTAAAATGACAAGTTTTATGTTCTCTGGTATTATATTACTTTCCTTCCCTCTTTCGAAAAAAAAAATTAAATTCACAGACATAGTCATTCCCATGTTACAGTCATACTTCATGTCTGTTCACCTTCCAGAAACTAACCGAGCGTAACCAGAGTCTGAATAATTTATTTTCCATTCCATTCCTTTTTGTGTCTCCCCCACTCTTTGTGGAACAGCTGGGGGATTCTATTATAATCTTCTGGTCCTGCATTGTTGCCACGGCTCAACAGTCTAAACCCACGTCCCTTAATAGAAGAGAGAAAGAGAGAAGAAAAAAAAGTCCCCCTAATGACATCATTGTTTGGGCTGACTGTCTGTCTCTCTCAAGCTTTTGGTTTGAATGGTTACTTTGGACTGTGTGAGAACATAAGACATGGCCCATTTTCCCCCCAAATCCTCATAAGATTCAATTACATTTATTTGGTAATCTATTTTGATATTAAATTATGATAAATTAATATACTTCGCCAAACAGGTTTGTATAGTATCAAAGGAAAATGTAATCAAAAATATCCTAATGTTGCCTTACCTATTTGGCTCTCTTTCTTATGAATAGGAGTACTTTTTTTGAGAATTTTTCAACATTTTGTTCATACAAATGAAAGTTAATGGGGTCCAAAACCAACTTACTTTCTTCTGTAAAGTATAGAAAAAAAAGAAAAGAAAAAAAACTTGGTTTTGGACCCCACTGACTGACTGTATGGACAAAAAGCCGAAAGATTCGTCAAAATATCTGAATTTGTGCTCTGCTGAAAAAGTCAGTCAACATGTGGGTGAGTAAACGATTGCTTTTTCACATTTTCAACATTTGCACTGATGACAAGGCTTCAAAATGACATTTTCCCAATTTCATAAAACCACCAGTATCGTGGTTCCTCTGCTTTACTAAAGGGACCAGTACAATTTGGAACAGGTCACACTTCCAGGAAGTTCACAAAAAGCCATTTGCACAACTAACCTTGTTGGTTGCTGTAGCACTAGAGCCTTCAACCACCGGTACGTTTGTGACTTGAACCGAAAGGTATCTGTTGTGGATGAGCGGCCAAGCTCCTTCAACCCTGCATGTCTGGAACTCATCCCGAAAAGTCCGCAAGTGAGGATCGCCAAATAATCCACAATGTCCATACTTCTTCTGCTGAGCCGCCGGGCCAGAGGCGAGCACCCTGCTTTCATAGTTGCAGACGTCCACCACTGGTGGCTTGGAAGTGCTGGGTGCTTTGGCCGATGACGTTGGGCCATCGCTGGAGCAGTTGTGCTGTGCAAAGAGCTCTTTAATACGGAATACAGCGGAGTGGTACACCAAGTCCCCTCTACAGCCATGAGCTGTGCGACGCGTACACAACGAGTAGGCCCTCAGAGCGATGCAGTAGTCCACATCTGGAAGCACCTCCTCCTGCAAGCCTCCGGAGGGTGAGAACGAGGCCACGTACTCCGCATTACATCGTTGAATTCGACATTTCTGGCAGCACACTGGTGAGAATCGAGAAGAATTAGGCATTAATGAGATGCATTTACAACTGTGACAGAATCACTATTTGATGGTTGGTTGGTGATGGAGACGTTCATGATTAAAGTTCTTAGCCTTGGATGGTTTCTGGCTATCAGTCTATAGACTGTTTAACCGCAACACAACTGCTGTTTGACACATTCGCTGGTTACACTCGAGTCAGCAAGGCATCTGAAAAGATAACTACAAGCTGGTGATTGCTATTCCAAACCAAGAAAATATTCCTTGTCTGGATATCCTCTTAGTGTTTTACGGTTATGGTCTAACAAAAGTGTGAAAATAGTTACTGCTTCATTTGCTATGATGACTATCAACTGCAACAATAACAAATGGGATGGAATTTGGCTAGCATTTGTAAAAATATGATACTGCTGCTATGATGTAGTATTTGTTTTCTTACGGGTCTCCACAAATTTTGACCAATGAATTTCCATGACTTCAGAATAGTGTATGAGTAATTGCTAAAAATATTGCACATTAGCATGGAAGCAGCAGTGTTCATGTTAATAGGATGGGATTCATATGTAGCATACTTTAAAAATAACATACTATTTTACATAAACTGTTCCAGAGTAATCGGTATGCATAATTTACAACTTCGTGGAAATGAATGCAATATCTCTGTGATGATCCAGAGTTTTTGACTAGGCCTAGAAGACACATTTCTGAGTCTTCTGTAAGGTGACCATAAAAACATGGTAAAATAGTGGTCTGTCAGTATGCGTTTAGTGATAGGTTATGAAAACATTAATAGTTCTGATCAGCTGGAGTATTTGATTTTGCAATTTTTTTTCACACTGCATGCATATTTAGTGAATTTGTGGGATATCATGCAGAATTATAAACAATTCCTAAACTGAGTTTAAAATGAATTTATATGCAAAGTTGTCTAGTAGTGTAATATTATTTAACTTTATATGGCTATTTTTAAATATTAATTACTACATTGAAACAGTTACTATTCATATTGTTATAGCTAAGGATTTAGTTAACATTAAAGAAAACGTTATCATTCTGTAGGAGGGAAAACACAACAACAACAACAACAACAAAAAAAACATTTTTCAATCGTACTCCGAGCACGCAGCAAAGTAACGTTTTTAGCTAATTTTATACCTGTAACGTTACCAAACCGATTTTTACATCTAGTTCACATTCGCTAACATCTAAAACTTTGTCTAGCGACCCACACACAACAACAACAACAACAACCATCCTGCGCGTGCGTTTCATAGAGGCGTAACGTTAGGCGGCTAAAACACGCAATTTACGCAAAGTTTAAATAACCCATATTTGATCGCTGCTGTTCACAAATGACTATTTATTACTCTTTAATGCCTACTTTCTTCTTCAACACAGTCACGGTCTTTCGAAGTAAACAACTTCAAACGGCGACACGGCGAGAAGCTAGCCAGGTTAGCGAAAGTTTTGCCATAAACTAATAAAATATCAGACTAAACTAAACAATACGCTTAAAGAGCTGTAAATAGTGAGGATTCAAACAACATTTCAGAAGGCAAGTACGTTATAACATTTGGTTATCGCTGCAAACGTTTAAAGAAGTATGGTGGGTTTAAATCTTTTCGCAAACACGGTTCTGATTTGCTAGCGAGTTAGCAGCACAACTCCGGCCTACAGAAGAACTAAATTGGTATCAGTAAAATTGAAAAGTACATTAATATAAGCGATTGTGCAATAGCATTAAGTAGCCCGTTTAAAGTTTTACTGTTATACTGTTTAGATATTTTGATTGAACAACTTATCTTCAAACGATAGTGTAAAGTGTTTTATTGTTTTATTTTTTACCATTAGTTCTCGCTCTGGGATGCATGCACATTAGAGCGATTAATACGAGCAAAACAGTTTACCTGGTCGGAGTAACAGGCACATAGAAACCACTAAAAGACAAATCCAGTCCCAAAGCTGCCGCTTAGCCAGGTTGAGAGTGCCGCTTCTCCCCATGCCAATCCATTCAGTTTGATTGCAGTTCTCCAACTGCTGCTCATCGGCGTTGAGGCTGCGAGAAATCACAACTTTTTCATTCCCTTCCCAGCCACTGACATTCAAACAGGAAAAGTGCTGAAAAGCATCGCATGGGAGGAGCTTCTGTTCGCCAGCCCTTTCTGTGAGAGCTGACAAGTGCTCAGTCACGTCTTTATAAAAGTTATGCAGTGCAAAAGTATGCACATAAAGAATGAACGATTCTGTCTATATAAAATAACGTTTTTAGGTTGCATGAATGTCGTTTTGTTCATTTTTCATTAGAGTCAGTCAGCTATTGTTATATAGTCAGCTATATATATATATATATATATATATATATAATTTTTATTATTATTTATTTATTTATTTATTGTCAGATAAATTAGCCTAAGTGATAAATAAATTGTGCCGAAAACAAACACAAACTGTCATCCATCAATTGCCTCGCTTTGGGCAGCTGGAGTTTGACACAGCTTATTCTAATCTATGTAATAAGCAGAGGGAAGCTAAAGAAATGAAAATAGCTCAGCCTAGCCTGGAGGGTTAAATTTTATGATGGGCTTCAGCATGCTAATCCTACATCCTCCAGTCTAATATCATGGTTTGCTGAACTACTTTGAGCTGGTTTATGGTTTGATCATGTTTGCAGTTGATGCTTTGAAATGCAAGGTCACATTGTGAACAATATATCGCTTACCGTTTGAAAGGATTTTGTGGATCCATTGAGACTGTAGCCTTGGAGTAAACACAAAAAGTACACATTAATGGTCAAATTGTGTCCTTGTGTCATCACACATTGGTTGATCACTTGAAGTTTGATTTAAAATTATATTTAATTCTCCCTCACAACAATATGTGTATTAATATAGTCAATGGTAAAAGTAATTACCTAAATATTACTACTGGAGAGCTGGCTGCCCCCATTAAGTCATTCTTATTTCAGGTCAATAGTGGTATTGATACTACAGAGGCATCATACAGAATCTGGCCACTGAAGCAAATACCTCATTCACTCAGGTGGATGGATCAGTGAGCCCCTTACAAGCACCTCATGCCAGTAGACGACTTGACAAGGCTGATGGGTAGAGAAAGGATTCTTTCTTTCCCCCACGTTTGTGAGCATATTACATTGCATGACCCAGCGAATATACATATTCCTCTGGTCGAAACAAGAAGGGAGCAAGTCAATTACAGAGATGAATCAGGTAAAAAAACAAAAATGAAGAAAAAGACAGAAAGAAAAGTGAGAAAGAGAAGAGAAAGGAACGGAAATGAAGGGATAAGCCAGTACATTTCTTCTGACACTGACTCACTTGTTCTTATACAATAGTGGAATGAGGTCAGTCTGGTAAAATTAGCCATCCGCTTCATGGCAGGACTGAATGCCAGGCCAGTGAGAGGGGACGGAGAGTCTCCATTTGAGAAACCAGAGAAATAAAGAGACTACATTTTTTGACAGAGAGTGAGACGAAGTATTGGGAAGAGAAGAAGGTCATTTGCTAAAAGTCCAGAACTCCTACTTCTACAGAACTCCTTAACACCACGCAAGTTAAGAAAAAGAAGTGAAATGGAATGATATGAACAATTACACCAAGTAAGAGACCAAAAACTTGACCTGAATAGTGGAAATAATGACTGTTTTCGAGCAGGTTTCCTGACGACTCCCCTCATCTGTCGTTGGTTGAACAAACAGCTTGGCGACACCTCAAGCCCATGCCATTTGTTGAGCTGCTGTTGCTGTTGTCAGGCTGGTCGGGATGTTCAAACAATGTTTTTTATAACACCACAGAATGTTTACACTCTTCGGGGCAATGAACTGACAAACTAAAAAGTTAGAAAGTTTTTATCATGCTTCAGCTTCCAGAAAACAATCGTCTGAAGATTTATGCTATAAATTCAAAGGTGGACACGAGTGAGAGACAGAGAAGCAGAGAAGTGACTGAAGGAGAGTAGGAGAGGGAAGAAAAAGAGGAAGAGGAATTGGGTTTCCACTGACTGTATGTCTGGGCAGCTCCATATGGTCCTGATTAAGGTGCTCACTCTGTGGGAGCGGCTCCACACCGCGCTGCTTGTTTTTCTTATTAGGCCCATCACATTTCGGTATGGAGGGCACTGAAATATTGGGCCACTGACAGGTCTTCCCCAGTGGTGTCCAACCAGTGCTGTTATCGGTGACAATTTTTTTTTCACTAATTTAAATAAATATAAAATAGATATATTAGATGAAAAATCTTAAACTCAAAATTTTGAAATGTTGCCTTGGCAGCTAACGGAAATAAAATAAGTTGAACTAAAAAATAAATAAATAAATAAAAATGTTTTAATATAAAAATATTAATAGTATAAAAATATCACTGCTTTTGCTTCTTTACACAGTCTGAACTCCGGGCATCAAGTACTCTAATAACAATATATAATACATGTATAATATTTAGTGCTGTTAAATGATTATTCATGATTAATCGCATCCAAATTAAAAGTTTTTGTTTACATAATATATGTGTGTGTACTGTGTATATATATTACGTTTAAATAAATACACACACATGCTTGTATATATTAAAGAAAAATGTTTATAAATTTAATATATATAATATAAATTATATGAATAAATATATATATATATATATATATATATAAGTAAATACTTGTAAATATTTTCAAAATATATACTGTACTTGTGTGTATTTATATATACATAATAAATATACACAGCACACACATATATTATGTAAACAACTTTTTTTCAATTTAATCATTCGACTGGACTAATAAAATATTGTATAAAATATATCATACAATTTATTGAACATTGTTTTATCTTGTTATATATTATATTAAAATCTATTACATGGTTTGGTTGGACTTGAAGCCTTCGAAACCCCTCCTTAAAATATTAATAATACAATCTATTGCATTTTATATTTAGAATGTTAAAATTTTTTTTTTTTTTTTTTTTTTTTTTTTTTTTTTTTTTTTTTTTTTTACCAGAACAGGTCAGTGAACCACCAGTTGAGAAGCCCCAGTCTAGCCATCCCCAGAAGTTGAGTAAAGAGTCCTTGAGAATCCATGAGAAATGAGGGCCTAAAATGTGTTTACCCACACTACAGAGCTAAAGTCAAACTTTTCTTAGTAGCGCAACTGAGTCAGAGATGAGGGTTTTGCTTCACTGGTGACAGAGACTCAGAGCAATTACCATAGATAACAGGGACAGAAGTGTGTGCCTGTAAGAGGCTGCCACTGATACCATCTCTGCTCAAGGATCCCACTTAACTGCCTTGATTGATGCCCAACTGAACTCTAGGGGGTACAGAAAGAGAAGGTTTTTGTGGGTTTTAAGAGGATTGCTTTCTCCCTGAGAGCTGTTAGGTATTAATATGTAATAATTGCACTTGAAGTGCATTTAACTGCATTGGGAAAAATTGTTGCATTTGGAAAGTGCCTCTGTGATTTGTCATTATTGGCTTAATAGATTTGACAGACTGAAAATATCAGCCATTTACATCTCATTTTAGTTGCTAGCACTGTCTGCTTCCTTCAGGTAGTTTGTCTGCAAACACAAAATCCTTTTTTTTCTTCTTCGCCCCTTAGAGCTGTTTCCTTCTACTCAAGAGATGCTGTTGACATAGTGTCAAGCTCAGTCCTTTTTGAAAAGATAAACACACAAGTAACCTTAGATTCAGGGTCATGGGGTCTTCTAAGTTTGGTGAAGAAAGATAGTGGAAGTAAACAAATGCAGGATGATGAGAAGCCTAAGATCTCCTCTCTAAGAAAGGCTAAGCTTAAGCAAAGGCAAGCTGTGGGATCAACGTTGAGCTGTTGCCATCCGTACCTGACAATAGGTGAATTCAAGAGACTTTGTTGAACTTTAGGCTTCCGATTAACAGGAGCATAAACAGCGTAAAACATTGCAAGGTGACTCCACTCAAGATGTTTATTCTAACTCAAATAAGATTTGGTGTAAGTTCAAGGAACTTACTTGTAGGTGTGGTCTGGTATGCATCCTATTTGTGGAGAGTTTTTGATGGTATAGTTTAAGTCTCTCCATTTAAAGAAAATGTCCATGAAATAAAAGAAAATATAAACCCCACTGACTTTCATTGTATGGACAAAACAAAGACTCTTTTTGCTTGTTCCAAAGAAGAAAGATTGTCATGTTTGGAACAACATTTTTGGGTGAACTATATTGTATCTAAAAGTAGAATGCATGGATTTTCTACAAATCAATTTCCTTCAATCAGCTTTTCAAAGGTTTTCTCAAAATAAAAAAGTGTGAGAGTAGACGTTTAACCAAATTAAAAGGAAAGCTGTCAAATATGTCAAGAGTTCCTTGTTTTGTGCAAAGTATTTTTGAATCTGATTGAGGAAATTTGCATGCTTGCATTTTTCAATCCGATTGAAATTAAATTCGGATTAACGTTATATTGGAGTCTATGTAATTTATTGTAATTTACCGTTTTCAAATGACATGTGAACTGAAAAAAAAAATGCTAAAAGTAGAAACAATGTCCCAAAATTTGATGCAGCTGGAATTACACCAAAAAACGGTGCATGTAGTCATTTTCAAACATGGTTGCTGAAGTACGCAGCACAGTAACTGATGTGAGAATGGAAGAATGCGAGAGAGAAGCATTGAAATCTCCTAAAGTTCTCCCGCTCTCTCTCCCTCCCACAACAACACCTGCAGAGGCTCTCATTTCAAACCTCTCAGCTGTGGGAGCATTCTGTGACCAAATAAATCTGTGGAATCAAACGTGACTCGCGCTCCCAGACCTCCAAGTCCAGCCAGTCCGAGCTCAAGCCATGGGAACAAAATACGTTCAATAGAGTGCAACAAAGCCCTCATCACCCCGAGTTTATTAGTCATCTTTTGAGAATTTTGCTCTCTGCCAATGATTTTTCAGTGGTCTGAAGTGCCAGAGTTTTTACACCCTGAACAGCATCATCTCATTGGATGGCAGCTGTGTCCCTCCTCCACTCACAAAGTTTGAAAATGGACAGATTGCTCTTCCGTTACCTAAAACTGTAGACTTGCATTTCACCCAAAAAATAATTTACCCATGTCTTTTCAAAAACTTTATGCCTTTCTTCTTTCGGACTTCAAAAAGTGGTACAACTCTATATTCCAAATCTCTGGTGGATACATGAGAATCAACATTTCCAAATATTTTCGATCAAAATTGAAGAGTTTGAGAGTAGATGTTTAACCAAATTAAAAGCAAAGCTGTCAAATATGTCAAAAGAGTTGCTTGTTTTGTGCAGTGTTTTTGAAACTGATTGAGGAAATAGTCATTTTAAGGCATTTACATGCTTAATTTCTTCAATCCTATTGAAATTTAATTCAGATAAAGGTGTTTATATGAAGGATTTTCAATATATCAATCCAATTACTAATATATGTTTTGGGTGCATGTAAATAGTAAATAGTGAATCATAAGAATCAGAATGAAATTTAAGTAGTTATTCACTGTTAAAGGTCTCAGCCATTGGGCTGTGAGCAGTTGTGATTTGTCCTGTTCTATAAATCAGTAAATGTTTGGTTCTAAGATCACAGGAATTAACAGCAGGCCATATTTCTAACATATTTTCAGACAAATATTGAGACAAATGAGTTAGTTGTAGTTGAATGAACATCTCATAAGTATAGCATAAACTCCAAAAAACAGATGCCAAAGAAACTCCATTGTCTAAATATTGGCATCTTTCTGATTCCTCTGCAATGAATCAAAACTGACTCTACTCTTCTACGTACATTCAAAATGTGTTATTTTCTAAACTCAAAACTGCATAATAGAGAAATTTAAGGATTAAAACCACAAAACAGCACCAGCCAAACCAGCTTTACTGTAGTACTTTTAACAACCGAGAGTTCACTTTAAGGGTCGGTAAGTATCAAATGACATGAGTAATGGCATTGCTATAGTCCCTAAGCGAACAGCAGAAAGATGAAATGGAACTTACCTCTGATTTTTGTGACTGATGGGCATGTGGCATGGATGTGCGAAAGACCATTTCACTGAGAGAAGTCTGTTAACCCCTGTTCCCTAGCTGTCTCTACCAGACAACTGTGTCCAGCTTTGCTTGACAAAGAGAGATAGCTGTGAATTAAAGCACATGACAACAGCTGTCTTTTTAAAGAATCGGCACTTTGATTAGGGTCGGTTTGTAGTTAAGCAATGTTCGCTAATTCCTACATATCGGAGAAGGGCGGGTAGGAAAAAAAGTGGAAAAATCCCGAACACACTAGCATGCACACACACATATACACAATTATACACATTCAAGGGATTTGACAGCATATGTCGTGTTTGGCCAGCGTCCCATATTCTACAATGGTCATCCACACGGAGTGGTCTGTAATAAGACCAGAATCTTACAGGAAATGTATAGCGGCTCCAAAAACTATATGGACATTTAAGTCACAAAAGGGATCTGCAAACAAATAATGACTTTTTTTCCCCCCCAGAACTAAATGTATCAGTCGTTATTTTATAAAGTTTCTCTAAAGTTTATGGAGCGTAACCACAGATGTAGTTCATCACATTAATTATGAACATGTTCTGCTAATGTTTGACAACCTGAAAGATTCCAAATGCTTTTTGATGCAATATTTGGTTGTATTAGTTTATTTTTTTTTATATTATGTAACAGTTTATACAGTACAGATTTTGTCAAACTGGTTTCACGGAAATAAACAGGAAAATAACAATGTTAATGTTAAGTTATTCAGTTCATTGTCGGTTCAGTTCATTTCAACATAAAGTAGTAAGAAAAGCTATATTGTAAAAAAAATTATAATAATGATTGTCTTGATGTTTTGTTATATAGGAAAGACATTAACACATTTTTAACCCTGGTTTAAGTGTCAAAATACATTTTGGGGTCTATTAAAGTTTTGTTTTAGATTACTCATTGAATTATTTATTTTTTTCCTACTTATTTCTCAAATGTAAATATTGCTAAAAAATATCTGATTAATCAAAGTTTGTATAATATATATATATATATATATATATATATATATATATATATATGCAATGTGTTACTATAAACGTGTAGTTTGTAGTAAAACTGCATCACTATTTTTAACTTTGCAGAACTTTTAAAAGGTTTTAATTTGTCCAGATTCTTTTATTATATATATTTGCACAAGCAGCTGTTCAAACAGACAGCTGCTGAGGCCATTCATTCAAATGGCAGTGATTACAAATCATGCCAGTGTTGTCTTTGAGTTCTTTGAGTTGATCCATTGCTATTTCAACAAGTAATCCTTGGTCTCATGCACGTTCCTGTGCACAAAAACAGACTCAAGCTCTCTTATCCATCGATGAATCCAATGACCAACTTTGACGCATTTTATAGCAAGAATGCATTACATTATACAGAACAAAGGGGCCTATACTGCAGCATAGTGGCACCATAAAATTTGAGATTCTATTGTATGGAGAAGCTTCTAGGAGCCACATAATCTCTCACTCGCTACACATTTTTTCCATATCGCTCTGTATGAGAAGAATCCACCCGACCAAAGCCTCTGTGGCGACAGCAAGCGCTTTCATGACAGTCTCCACGCGGGCATGCCTACGCGCAATAACGGAAAAGCTTTCACGTAAAGCGTAACACATGCACATACATCAGCACAAACATATGCATTCGTACACATGCACATCCAACTTGCCCCCAGCTGTTCCTCGCCCTCACTGCATGCAGCAGGTGTAGGGTGGACCTTGAGGGACAGGGTGGGAGTGGGCATGGCTTTTTCGGAGAACAGAATTGCTATTGTTATACCCATGCGCTCTGTCCCACGATGTGACTGGAAACTTGTATCATGTTCATTCTGCTTTGTGTAAGGCTAGGGCACAGCTGCAGAGCAAAGCGTTCATAACAATTCTAGTTAATGCCTTATATGTCTCTTCTGGCTTGTAAACCCCCCCTGAGGCCCGTCCAGCAGTTTTGTGCTTCATGTCTTTTCGGTGCTGGTTGAATTCTGCGCTTTTAAGTTTATTAATGCAGAACAATTCACGCCCCCCAGCATGATTTCCAAAGTTTATCAGTTGGATTTTGCAACAGTATGATCATTTCATCATGGCTTCCGTAGATATGGCCTCTCATTAAATGGAAAGTGATCAAAACGGTGCTCTATCTATCTATCTATCTATCTATCTATCTATCTATCTATCTATCTATCTATCTATCTATCTATCTATCTATCTATCTATCTATCTATCTATCTATCTATCTATCTATCCATCCATCCATCCATCCATCCATCCATCCATCCATCCATCCAGAAACTTCATTGAAATGCAATGTTGAGAGATATTTAATGGCTAATCTGCTTTATTCTACAGGAAACCATATAAAACACCCCCCCCCCCCCCCCCGCCAAAAAAAAAGAAAAACAAAAAAAAAGAAAATCTGATCTAAATGCTTGGGCAACAAAGCAAGGGCCAAAGGCATTAATGTCTAGTTACTGTGTGTAGAAGAAACCCAACTGCATGTTAACAAAAACACAAAGGGACAGTCCAAACTGAAGCAGATGTGATAGGTTTCAGGACGGCTGGGAAAACGGACCCCGCCGCACCTGTTAATATTTAAAAACAATGGAAGTGCAAAAATTAGGGAAAACAGAGCAGTGGTGACATCATGTTTTTTTTTTTAAACGGGCTCAGTCAGGAGGGGGTTGTTGGTGGGGTCTGTTAGGGGGTCAGCTGGTTCCAGGGCAGGAAACGCTCAGGAACTCAGCAGCTATGTTCGAAAGATTTAGCTAAACAATGTGAAGTGAGAAGAGCCTCTCAGGCTGAGGTAGGTTTTATATTAATGGTTTATTATCTTATACGAAATCCATATTAATTAATTGTAATCATTTATCAACAAGTAGTATAAGTACCACCATATAAGTTGCAGTGGTTTGGTGGTTTTTCAGTTACTTCAGTCTATTAAACTTAAACTGTCTCTATGGAAACTTTAGAAAAACCCTACGAAACCACTATTAAGCCTCTTTGTTTAATTCGAACTGCACTTAAAAAGTCATTATCTATGCATAAGGGAAGTTCTCTTTTAAAAGCAACAGTATATGAGCTGTAGGAGTGCAGAAAATTAAGCAAACTAGCACATTCGGTAAAGCCTAATACGCAATGGGCCATGCAATGCATTCGGAGCCCCCCATGGTGCTTTTGAAGTAGGCAACTAATCAGTTGTGTATGGGCTCCGCGCAAGAAAATTTATCTTTTTATCTGCTTCGTTTACAGCTGCCAGATTCGGAGACCCTTTGAAATGTGCAGCAGTGTCACGGTGCTTCATTCATCTCTCAAGTTCTCAATTAAAACCCACTGCTTGCAAGCTGAGAAGAACGTAGAGGAATGCTCAATGTGGAACATCTGCAAACATCACATCGACGAGGCGCGAAACCCCCCCCCCCCCCCACCTCAAAATGGTGAGAAAACGGAGAGCATCTTCTTTCTTCTCTCGAGGGTAGGGGAGTGGGGTGGGGGGAGTATGGCAATGAGCTGTGGAGGAAGGTGGGGTTAAGGGGGGCTTCTCCAGAGGAGCCGAGATCACAACCAGATGTGCCAAGTGCGTCTAAACAGGAATGAGTGCATGTCTGCAATTTTCAGCAATTTGTCAGATTTAAGGGTTCACCCCCAATACCACCTGATAGACAAATAAAATCCTCCCCACGCACATGCAATAATTCGAAACACGCCGGCACCCCCCGGAGAGCCAATCTGCAGCCCAGTTGCTCATTCGGTGACAAGACAAGGCCCTGAAGTAAATCATTCAGTCTGCGTAATCTGAAACAAAGTCAAAAATGTTCATCAGCGTTTCCCTCGGCCTGCGTCCCAGCGGAGTGGAGATGTTGAAATCCGTACAGTCTTCACACGCTTTAAATCTATCACACGGCACATTTGCGAAAAAAAAAGAAGCCTTGAACCAAACAAACATTTGAATAAATAAACATGAGCGACAGCTAGTTAATCCCTCTAGTGGCACGTCGTAAATCCAGCCTCCAATTTTTGGCCTTGAAAGGATTTTTGCCACACACACTCACTATTCCAATGCTTATATAATCACTCCACAAAGTTATTTTTAAGAAATATAGCTGTAGTCTATAATAATGCTCACACAGTCAGGTGAATAAGCAAAATATGTTTTCCTTTCTGTGTGTGAGCTTCTTTTTAAGGACACTGCAAACTTGGTTAAAAGAATGTCACAAAAAGATCTGTTTAGCACGATGTCTGAGCTGCTCTTTTCCATTCAATGAATGTGAATGGGGTCCAGAAGCTGGACAGCTAAGAAAAAAAAAAGAAAGAAATGTATTGTAAAAGTAGTCCATACAATTTATACACTAGATTTCTTTAGCTTTTGGTGAAAAGAGTGAAATTCAAATATATATATCGAGGGAAAAGTAATAGTTCAAAGTGAATAAGTATTCTAAAGTGTTACCGAAAACGTTTGTCAAAACACCTCCAAGGTCAATGTCGCAAGGTTTCAACTGTGCTTCACTTTGGTTAAAGTGTGCTATAAATGCAGTTTGAATATGCATACGAAATGTAGTTTCTGTTTAAGGCTGATAATGCAAATTCCTATGCTCTACACCTCATACTCTTTACAATATGTGTTGTCGCAGGATTTATTGCACTGTAAATGCAGAAGGTTGTACAGGGACTTGAGTAAGCGTGGGAATAAGTCTTACGCCCATTTTCCACACATTTGTTCATGTTTCTACCATTAGGTATGTTTTTAGTGTACTTTGAGTCCATGGCTCACTACTGACTGAAGGACTCCGTTTTGGCTGTCCTGTTGTTCCCGGACATGCATAGGCAGGCTTTGTGTTTAAGAGACAAGAGAACTTGTGTCCGTATGCGTTGGCCAAGCATGACTTCATAAGATGTGTGTGGTCATGCGTCCGTGCGTATGTGGCGGTAAACGCTGGGCGAAATGTGAAGAACATAACCTTCATTTGTTTGAGTTTGCATGCTTGCATACCACTGTGTCCATGAGGGCCAAGAGCAGCTGACTTGTACCATCTGTGCCGTAAGACTCTCGCCACCCACTGTTGCTTCAAGGCCCGTATAATTGCCCCTCACGGGGCTTGGGGTTTTTGCCCACTGATCCCATTCACCGCTTCACCCATCTCGGACTGTTTTCGAGGCTGTCGTCACTTTCGAAAAATGGCAAACGATTTTAAATTACAGCTTTGCGTGTCTTTGTCAATAGCTGTCCTGAATGCTAATGTGAATTGGTTGTTCTTCAACCTCTACAGGTTTGTTTTTCTTCAGGTTTGTTTCTCACACGCTGGCTGACAGACATATTTCAGTTTGGCCAGTTCTCGTTGTTTTATGGCACTTTGTTAACAGACGTTTTGAGGGGAGCAGCCTATGTTGTTTTCCAGTTAATCTAGTTTACTGCTTAACTTGCCTTGTTTTGAGTGACAACATATTAGCATGTAATTTCTCTATGATTTAACTTATCAGCAGCACAACCACTGCATCTGTATTAGCTTCCTGGCCTCCGCCTCTCAGGCTGACTAGCGTAACAGACAGCCACCACCTATAACGAGAGGGTATGATTACTAATAACAGTTAATTAGGCTTGTCAGAGAGTTTCTCTGAAAAACAGGAAGGAGGAGGGAACAGTAACAGAAACAAAAGACCCACTATGGCTGAAGTCTTCTCCGCTCTTTTGCGGGATCTAACTGCACTGGATTCCTTCACTTTCTCATTTACTTTAGCATAATGGAAAGATTTTATTCATATTTTGGGGAATATGCCATGTACATATTTACATAGAAATGGACTAAGATCAAATATGTAAATATATTATACATTACATTATAAATTAAAATCAAATTTATATATTATAAAAATGTTATAAATTAAACATATCTGTATATTAAATTATTTTATTAATGTATTCAACCAGATATTATTTAATTAATATTTAGATATTAATATGAATATTTTGTGACAGGCATTAAGTGACATTTTTAAACCTTCTTTTTATTACTTCTATAGTACTGAAAGTACTGCTATATATATAATTCTGCTAGATAGATAGATCACTTTTATATTAAAGGTGCCATAGAAAAGCGGTCCCCAACCCTTTTAGCGCCTAGGACCGGTTTAATATCATTATATATTATATTATAATTTAATAATATTTTCACGGACCGGGCTTTAAGGTGTGATGTATAAATACAACAAAATAAAATGATACGACTGGCATAAAAACTGTGGTATATTGTAAATATAATAATAAACATGAATCCACTGTGTATTCGTATGCAACTTTATTAGCAGCGTCCTCATAACATCGCACCTATCAACATAACATGCATATAAAATAAGCGAGTACATCATGAATCCATTTTCCAAACCGTGTTTTTGTTTTATCCTGAATCACTATGGTACACGTATAATAAATGTTTATAGTCCATTTTAGTCTGGTTGGGGTAGGCAACACTGCAGAGTAGCACAGTACCTGCGTGACTCGCCATAGATGTAAACAGAGAGAAATAGCTCCAGCTACAATGTTCTTCCGCCAGACGCGAGCAACAAAAGTTACCGACTGCAGCTTTAATGTAAGTTATTTATTCTTTCTTGTGCGGCCCGCTACCAAATGACGCACGGACCAGTACCGTTCCGCGGCCTGGGGGTTGATACAATTTGATAACTAAAGCATTTATTCATTCAGCAATGAAACTAGTCTTTGAGTGTCACTGTCTTTAAGTGATGAATAAAATCAGTGACTGATTCATTAAAAACACTGATTCACCCAGGAACAAATCTGTTTTCATGAGTGAGTCACTAAATCACTGACTAAACAGATTCAATCTAAACACTGATTCATTCATAAACAAAACAAGTGACTGTGTTAATGAATGAATCGTTGAATGATTCACTCAGCTGGTTTGTTAAAAACATAGATTCATTTAGGAACAAAACAGGTGTACTGTTTTTTGGTCCAATAAGTAATATCTTTGTCTTATCCGAATTTAATAGGAGAAAATTATTGGTCATCCAATCTTTTACATTTTTTAACACACTCTGTTAGCTTAGATTATTTAGAAGTTTTATCTGGTCTCGTTGATATATATTGTTGAGTATCATCAGCATAACAGTGGAAACTAATCCCGTATTTTCTAATAATATTACCAAGGGGCAACATGTATATTGAAAATAGAAGAGGACCTAGGACAGATCCTTGTGGCACTCCATATTTTACTTGTGATAAATGAGATGTCTCCCCATTTTAATAAACTAAATGGTAGCGTTTGGACAGGTAGGATCTAAACCATCTAAGAGCCTCCCCTTGAATACCTGTATAGTTTTGTAATCGATCTATGAGTATGTCATGATCTATGGTGTCGAACGCAGCACTAAGATCAAGTAAAATAAGCAATGAGATGCAGCCTTGATCTGACGCAAGAAGCAAGTCATTTGTAATTTTAACAAGTGCAGTTTCTGTGCTATGGTGGGGCCTGAAACCTGAAATTCTTCATACAGATCATTTTTTTGCAGGAAGGAGCTCAGTTGAGCAGATACAACCTTTTCTAAAATTTTTGACATAAATGGAATATTTTAAATGGGCCTTATAATTTGCCAGTTCACTAGGATCTAGTTGTGGTTTCTTAATAAGGGGCTTAATAACCACTAGATTGAATGGTTTTGGGACGTGACCTAAAGATAATGATGAGTTAATAATGTTGAGAAATGGTTCTTCTGCTACAGGTAAGATCTCTTTCAGTAATTTAGTGGGTACAGGATCTAATAAACATGTTGTTGGTTTAGATACAGTGATAAGTTTATTTAGCTCTTCCTGCCCTATAGTTGTAAACCACTGCAGTTTATCTTTGGGTGTGATGGATAAAACTGAAGTATTAAACGCTGTAGAATCTACATTTGTTATTGTATTTCTGATGTTATCTATTTTATCAGTGAAGAAATTCATAAAGTCATTACTATTAAACGTTGATGGAATATTAGAATCAGGTGGTTATTCGTTAATTTAGCCACTGTGCTAAACTATTTGTATATGCAAATAGGGCAGAGAGCGTCACAAATGGGCAGGACTTTACCAACTATGACATCATAGTAGTGAGCATTCTGGAACTTCTGGTGTGAGAGACTGTTTATGATTTATTGGGATTATAAAACAATGAGTGGCTGGTATTTTGCCATTATAGGATGGTTGTTTACACACACTGCAGCCACACAACTGTGTATTTTCACAACACCTTATAAAAGTATTTTTTGCATTCTATGGCATCTTTTAATATTGGTACTACCATAGTAATATTAGTACTGATATTAGTATTCAGTCAGTAATAATTAAGTTGTTCGGAGGGAGCAGCTGAGCTCTGGACGGCTATAAAGAACTGAATTTTGTAATTTTTTTTGGCAGAAAAGGGAGATTGGCTGGGAAGGCATGGGGCTATATGTGTTAGTAATTTTAAAGTTGTGGGGGTCTAACTCCCACAATGCACTGGCAAATTCCTTTAACATATGGCACGTCAGGAAAGGGGTGGTTGACCTCTGGCCTCTGGAAAGTCTCTTGAGAGGGCCTAGTCAGGCTGCATAAGAGATCTACCATCACTGCGCACGGCAAGACTCTCTTTGACTGGTATAACAATCACTTTCCATCTTACTTTTCCCCCGAAAATTCCACTCAATGTCTTCACGGCTTTCACAAAGAGGGATCTTTTTTTTTTTTTTTTGCCTTTTGTAGTCCCCGCATAGTTTTTCCACGCTTTGCTCTTCTGTACAATACATCATTTCAACACATGTGATCCATTAAGGTAGAGTGAGGAGAAAGCACAGGAAACAGTCTTTCTGAAAATGTGTTACCCTCCTTTCAACTGTTTCCAGAGGCAGAGTGTCCCCACTGGCCCCCAACTACTTCCTCACAATATGATTTTTGAGCATTAAAAAAAAAAAAACACTTTTAATGTCAAGGAATGACAGGAACAGATGCATGTGTTTTGCTTGTATTTTTATCATGCATTTAATGAGCTACACTAGTTTTGTAGCCCTATCAGATTACCTGTCAATTATATTGTAGTTGTTTATTACAAATCATACTTAAGGATTTTTAATCAGGCACTGCACTGGTCAACCACTGTGCTTTTGCTTTCAAGCTATAGTGGGCAAATGGGTGAAGAACACGGAGAATTGAAATCTGTTCTAAATTCACCTTATTTTCCATTGCCAAAGTAATCGATGTGAACACATCAGCTGTTCTTAAAATAGAAAAGTTTTTCGTTTCAGATTTTGAAGAGTTTCATGTACAGATGACAACATTGCCAAAATATGATAACACTGTATTATGCATGCCAGGCCACTAGTTGGCGATATTATTTTGTATTAAATATTAAATTTGTTTTTGTATTTATTTATTTTTATTGCTTACTTTACTTTAAAACCCCATTTCAAAAGTTTGGATTTGGCCCAAAATACATTTGTCGTGTAAATGAACAGCCAAAACATATAAAAGATTTCTGTTTTTAGTAAAAAAAAATTATAAATGCCCCCTAAATTGGTGACATTTCCAATCTTTTGTCCGCTATAGGTAAATAACAAAGTACAGTAAATGGTTAAACTATTTTTTTATGTGTTTATGAATATAATAATACATTTAAAATAACAAATACCAGTTTGCTATATATAGCAGCATAACTGACTGATTTTGTACAAGTAAAATTATTGGAAGTGGATGACTCAGGAAGCCTTGCACATTAAATTTACAAATGGTCACCCTTGCGCTTAGGTAAAAAAAAGAAAAAAGAAAAGAGGTTACTAATGTCACTTTCCAATGCATGGTATGGCTCAGTACTGTTCACTTTTTTTGGGGGGTACAGTACCTGGTACCTGGTACTCAGTGTTGGGGAGTAACTAGTTACATGTAACGGCGTTACGTAACTTAATTACAAAATTGTTGTAACTGTAATTAGTTACAGTTACTAATAAAAAATGAGTAATTTAATTACAGTTACTTATGAAATTTTTAACGATTACAAAGGGGATTACATTTGAATATTTACACACATCCACATACAGATTTCACTGATTTATTTCCCAAATTGCACTGACTATTCTGAGACATACCGCCCTAATAATTTCCGGGATGCGGAAATACAGTCTGGTTCGTAGAATCCAATCATAAAAACAAAATGCCTAACGCGGACGGAATATGCCACATTTTGGATGACTAAATCAAAAGTAGGTCAGTACACTTGAATCAAAAAGTGTCCGCCATTTGATAATTCAATCTCTAATAAGTCATGAAGTGTTAGTCATGACTCGCGCGCTCTCCGCGCCTCCGCCAAACGGTTTGGATCAGACTCTGAGTAATCAATGCGCGAGAGAGAGAGAGAGAGAGAGAGAGAGAGAGAGAGAGAGAGAGAGAGAGAGAGAGAGAGAGAGAGAGAGAGAGAGAGAGAGAGAGAGAGAGAGAGAGAGAGAGAGAGAGAGAGAGTGGACTTTGGAAGCGCACAGCTGGAGCAGAGAAGCAGAACTCCTGTTCAGGGTTTCAGGTCAGTTTCATCTGTAAAGATGCTTTTTTTGTCTTTGTTTTTTTATTTATTTAATCATCAGTCATCACTCAAAATACTATATAAAGGACATCATTATTATCTGTTGTAATGTTACAGTAGTAATTTAGCTGAAAAAAAAATCAGATTTTTTTATAGGTTTAGGGGGAATTACAACAGACAACAACACAACCCTTACGAAAATTAACATTTTAATATTTAACTATAAATCCAGAGAAAATGGTTACTATTGTTTAACTGTGATAACCAAAAATGTAAAATTATTTTACAAATGTATTTATTTAAAAATCCATTTGCAAAAAAAAAAAACGTTATTTTACTTTTATATAGGCTAATAAAAGCATGTTTAACTTTTGTAAGGGAAAAACATGACTCGTGTACAGTATGAGGATTTTTCTATAAAGATATTGTATTGTAGAGTATTGTATTGTAAAGTATAGTTTTGTTCAATCTTGAGTATTAAAGTCATGAGAGAGATGGATAACAGGGCAAAATAAAGAGACTGAAGAGAAAAATGGAAGTGAAGGTGCAGTTCAGGAGAGAACTTTTAATTATTTTGCATGTCCCCAAATTAAAGATTTAAACCTTTTTTTATGTCAAGTCCATACAAAAAAATAGTTTTGTCCATGAATTTGTTTGTATGAGTTTGAATTTTCCAGTCTGAATTTTTTTCCCAGTCCCCCCTCCTGTAAATTAATGGCAAAGACATGGTTTCATTTACTACACATAGGCTTACTGAAGCTCGCAGTGTTTTCAACCCCTGCTGCCTCAATATAGGAGTACACGAGCACATAAACATAATTTCTAGAACTGCTCTGTGTCACTTCATGTGTATTTTACTTATTTTGAGAAAACTATCATCATATACAAAGAGACAGCAGTTTAAAAAAAACACCAATGTTTCAGGAGTTTATTACACAGAATACGTCACATGCTTATTAGATAACTGTATTTAAGTTGATGTATATGCTTTTATTTATTATTCTTTAATTTTCACAAATTTATAAAAGTAATCAAAAAGTACTCAAAAGTAATTAGTTACATTACTTTAATAAAGTAATTGAAAAAGTTACACTACTATTACATTTTAAACAGGGTAACTTGTAATCTGTAACCTATTACATTTCCAAAGTAACCTTCCCAACACTGCTGGTACTTTTTTTAGTACCATCTCAGTTGAGGTTTCAAGTGAACCATACCATTACCAAAACGTGGTACGTGTAAGCTCTGCTGATCCACGGACTGACCAGAGAGAATCGTCACTACCTGCGTCACTGAACTTGCACACAAACACAACAGAACCGCTATCCGGTTACAGAACCGGATTGAATGCAACTGTTTTGAATGAGCGCACCTTTTTTTAACAACCAAAAAGTTTCCTTGTCTGTTGCAGAAGTACAGATGCTCCTCTCGTTGATAGCAGAGGAGCAGATCCTAAGTAAAAATTGCACAGTACCATCATGACAATTCTGTTCACCTTAGCAAATTTTTATCACAAATTTGCAGGCAAAAAAAGGTCTGTTGCTTGAAGCACCACTCATGCAGAAGTCATTTTTAAAGCAACCAGGTTTCTTTCGATCAACCTGCCATTAACCAAAACTATTGATTGCACATATTTCCACTGGAAATATATCAAATTTCACAGGTCACATTTTACCAGTAAATGTGACTGGACCTTTACAATTTTTTTCTACTTTAGGTTTCTTCCAATTTATACTCTAAACTATGTAAATGTGTAATTTAATATTTTCTTTAAAGAAAAAAATTGGATGAAATGTCACCTGTTACAGCTCATGTTAAGAGTCGTATCTAATATTATGAAGTGTTAAAATCCATTTTCTAATTGTATGATGTACAAATGTAACAGATTATTTATTCTGATGTCTTCTTTGTCCTATCAATCAACTAATCCAACAGATGGCCACTCAGCTCGTGGTGTGATCTAGTTGACCTGAAAATTGATGTCAAGTATCCTAATAAGAGTTCTTCCAGAAAAACAGAGAACAGCATTCCAAAGGTGGCAAAAATTGTAGGAGGTCCCTTTTCATCAAAGAAGTCATGCTTCGACTGCAAATATATTCAAGTCGACACGACCCTCGTCACCAACAGTCATAGATTGAATTGCAACTCTTCCAACAGGTGCATCTCCAAAGCACACCCTGCGATCCTTAGTTGATGGGTCTCACGATATCAAAGTGGACATATAGTAGCTCAGGGCAGTTCTCTGAAGTTGATGGATCCACTGGGTGGTAGAGGAAGGGTCTGAGGGTCAGGGTCAGGATGCATCTGAGGCCTTCATTGTGCCAATGAAAGGGGCCGTGTTTGAGGCCTAGTTTGTGTGGACCCTGCGGGGGAATAGATGCACAGGAGGTCGGTTGCGGGGTGTGAATGGGAAAGCTGCATCGAGGAGGATATGAGGTCCCTTTGTGCCCTGCCAATAAAAATCTGCGACCAATTATCTGTGTCTGTCCCTCAAGTGGAATTTCTGGAGACTTTTTGAAAAGCACTTTGATTGGGGGAGGTGAAAAGTTTGGAGTAAGGAAAGCTTTCCCCCCACCACCTTCTTTAACACCTTTCCAATATTGCGCCTTGATGGAAAGTTTGTCGCGTTGGTCGAGTTCATGTGTTCTAGAATGCAAGTTTTCTGCTCTTGTCTAGAACCTAGTTTTTGACAAACTAAGGGGCTGTTTACACCTGGCCACTTCATGCGTTTTCTCAGATCGGATAGCTATCTGATTTATCAAAACGGTTCCATTTACACCTGGTCACATGAATGTGTTTTTGCGAAACGGATTTAAATCCGATCTTCAATTCCCGCGCTATATGCAGATTTAATGGAGTGCACGTCACCGAAAGCAACAGATATGAGCTGCATTTTATTGATCATCAGCTAAAATTTCAATATCAAAGACCGCAATAAGAGAGAGCGGCAACAGCACTGGTAAGATCATTTCGTTTCTCTACTATTAATGATGATGATTGTGTGTTAAGCATTCGCGACTTACTTTCACTTTGATTTGCGATAGTTTGCATGTTGGTTTAATGAATATATGCTCAGCTTCTCATCTGGTGGTGCGTGTTCCAGTAGCGTCGTCATATCTGGCTATAACATTACATATAGCCTATAACACGCCCTCACACGTTAATTTTTTTTAGCATTTTGGGGAGGAGTACAATTTACATATGTGGTTTTAACAACCAGATGCATTTACACTTGTCTAGTTTTGTATGGAATGCGGCCCAGACCACCTCCTGAAGTGGTTTGAGCGATCGGATTCAAATCTGTCTCAAATGCGTTTCTGAGGGCATTTACACCTGGTCAGCTATCCGATCTGAGAAAACACATGAAGTGGCCAGGTGTAAACGGCCCCATAATCTCTACCAACAACCAATCTCAACAACCATGTTTAGTGGCATGATCTTGTGAAAAGTCATTGTGCTATGGCTGCCGTGGCACATTCTCATAAATTATATCTCATAATGTAATGACATCATTCTTGAAATATATATATATATATATATATATATATATATATATCAATTCAGTTCAGTTTTGATGTGACATTACAGTTTTGCATTAATTCTATATTATGCTGTAGCTTACCAATTTTAATCGGTAATGTATATGACTAAATATTTTTAATAAGGACTATCTGACTAATATCACCACCTTAAAGAGATAGTTCACCTAAAAATTCTCTCATTAATTACTCACCCTCATGTCGTTCCAAACCCGTAAGACCTTCGTTCATCTTTGGAACACACATTTTTGATGAAATCTGAGAGCTTTCTGACAGCAACGCAACTAGTAACATTGTTAAAATAGTCCATGTGACATCAGTGCTTCAACCTTAAAGGGTTAGTTCACCCGAAAATGAAAATTAGCCCATGTTTTACTCACCCTCAATGCATCCTAGGTGTACAGTATATGACTTTCTTCTTCCAGGCGAATCCAATCATATTAAGTTATATTAAAAGTTTTCCTTGCTCTTCCAATCGATAGAGCACAACGCAAACGTCCTACGTCATTTGCCGGAACATCCGCCTACGGATTTTTCTACTTTTTTCTTACAAAAATGCACCGATTCGTTACAGGAGGCCTTAATTTACCCCCCGGAGCCACGTAAGGCACGTTTTATTTTGGCGTTATTTCACTACTTTGGACTGTTGAACATAAACAACCACCTACACTGATACTAAAGCTTGGAAGAGCAAGGACCATTTTTAATATATCTCTGATTGGATTCGTCTGAAAGAAGAAAGTCATATTCACCTAGGATGCTTTTAGGGTCAGTAAAACAAGCTTATTTTCATTTTTGGGTGTACTGCACTAACCCTTTAATTTTATGAAGCTATGAGAATACTTTTAGTGTGCAAAAGAAACAAAAATAACAAATTTATTCAACTATTTATTCTCTTCCATGTCAGTCTTTGCCATACATTCACGAGCGTACCACAGCACAGAATAATAGTGACCAATTACATTGTGAATATATTGTAGAAACGTTAGGAAAGCTCCATCCACTTACACTAATGTGATGAGCACTTGTAATAACTTTCATATTAAGCTTTTTCTTTTCACTTGACTGTAAAACATTTGATTCTGATTTAAAGTTTCTGCTGTTTTTCTCATGTTATGGCATTTTAGCTCTCTTCTTGAGGTCATAGTTAAGGATGCACTGTATCATTAGGCTAGTTTGGACGTGATTCTTTACACAAGACACTTTCAAAAACAAAACACAATTTATAGACACTTCAGACTGTAGTATAGTGTGCTATTGTGCATCATGAAAGTGAAAGAAGAAAGTTGTTGCTAAAATTGTGTTCACCCATGTGCTAGGCATTAAGTGTTAATTGCTGCTAAATGACCAGTGTTTACTACAGCCTTGTTAAGTATACTTTACTTTTTCCAGTGAAATTTTTCATTTTTGACAGGTGAAATGGGCTTCATTGTAATTCCTCTGGAAATTGCCTCCAATTTGTTGTTTTTCCTGTCAAATCTTCCATTTGTTGACATTATTATTATTATTATTATGCATTTAGCAGATGCTTTTATACAAAGCGACTTACAGTGCATTCAGGATTCAGTGCATAGGTTTTTTTTTTTTTTACCAGTATGTGTGTTCTCTGGGGACTGAACCCACAACCTTTTGTACTGCAAACACAATGCTCTATCAGTGCACATATAATTTCTTAAGCCCTTAAATGCATTTTATACACACGCTTAATAAAGTTATACAGCTTTAACTGTGACATAACAACCTCCCTATACCGATAAATAAAGAAAAATACCAGCATTCATTTCTTTAATCACTCCTCACATTGTGAATCTTATTTCCAGACTGTGATCCAGGGCTAATTGGAGAACTTTGGGTAAGGTATGTTGTGTGGGACCTTTGACCTGGTGGGGGTTGGGCATATTATTGAATAGGTATAGAATGACTGAGCCTCCGGTGACCCCGCTCCGACCTTTTGCCTTCAGTCCCACATGGTTGCCAATAGAGACTGCTCCGGTTGATCTTCACCTGTCAAAGCAAGACTTTGACTAAAGACTTGCAGCTTGGGAGGAGGAAACCAAAACAAAAAAGGAGGGAAAGAAAAAACAATGCATATAAACTGGCCTCTCAATGGCATGGCTTTTCAAAACAGAAATGCATGACTGGCCATCAGAGGTGAAACACATTTATAACACATGTATTTTCATGCCCGTTCACTTTCTATACAGATGTTTTTGCGCTTTTTGTTTTTAAGGTGCTGTGTCATCTCCGTTTGAGTTATAAAATACATGTTCTGCATCAGCAGGTATGTATAGTTGATAAAAGCCCAACCGCCAGCAGCCAAGGTGGCAAGTCTAAGCCCTGTTTGGTGTTGTAATGGTATGACATGTCTTTCACTAGCTTCTAACGTGTTTTCCTAAGGCTCTTTCTTTGAAAACACAGACAGTTGAATGATGGCTTGTGTTCTTTCAACGCAAAACCCAGCTTCCTTTCGCCTCTTGGATTTCATGACACTTTGTTGTTCTCAAACTGGAATTGGAATTTGAAAGGCAAAAAGATTGCTATTTAACCCCTATCAATGGTACATTTGGAAGAAGAAAAAAATTACCTCTTAAAGGAGCTATGTGGAGGTTTTTACTTAAAAAAAATCTTTAAGATAGAGTTTTCATTTGTACATGTATGAACCAACCATGATGTAAAAAAAAGAATGACAACTCGACTGTCCACCACGGTTGCCTCTATCAGCCTGTAGGCTCAATTGTGTGTGGAGGAGTCGGGCCCGAATTGGCGCGAAAATTCACAAAATGTGACGTCATGCGCGTTCTCATCTACTTGGGCTTACAAACGTATGGCACGCCAGCCATTATAGTAAGCAGCGGCAATAGTGTTTTCAAATGGACTCTGCAGATGGAAAGAAGCGACCAGCCTCCAGCACAATTCAGACACCCACGGACACTCCTCGTAAGTAAAAAAAAAAAGAGCGTGCGCACTGAGAACGAGCATGAGACTGGCTGCAGTTCCTCTAACGGCCACTGGTGTCAGTAACGGTTAGAAATTTCAGAACCTACGCAATGCTCCTTTAAGTATTCATTCATAAATATCATTATGTTTTTTTGGAGGGGTTGTACCACTAGATGTTTTACAGCTAGATCAGTCTGTTATTAAAAAGGTCAAACTATCTTATATTTTAATACTTGTTGACATTGTCAAAGTCATGAGGGTTGTCCACTCAGAGAATAATCTAAAGAATCATTTTACACTATAAAGAACCTTTTGTGGAATGGAAAGATTCCATGGATGTTAAAGGTTCTTCATGGAGGCTAACACGTAGGGAGCAATTCTGACTATTATTGACATTGTCTGTTTATTAGTAGAGTACTTATAAAGCATTATATTCTGCATCCCTAATCCTACCCAATACCTAAACTTAACAACTATCTTGCTAACTATTGATAAGCAGCAAATTAGGAGTTTGAGGCAAAAGTAATAGTAAATGGTTTGTTAATAGTGAGAACGGGACCTTAAAATGACCAAACTATATTTGGAAGAGTGTGCGATGGGAAATTTGTTTTGTCCATCAGCTGTAGACTGGAATTTTAAGTGTGGGTGTTGAACTTGAAAAATTCACGCGAGCTTGTAGTTGATCGTAGAGGGGCGAGATTTAAAAAAAACTAAATGAATAGGGGTTAACGGCTTCAGTTTTGACATTTTGATCAAACATTAAAAAATACATATATATCGATCAATCATTCACAGTAAGATGATTTGTGGATTTTCATTTCATGCCAACTTCAAAAGAATGTTAGTAGAAGACGTGTATAAAAGTCATAATTTGTATGAATGCATTTTTTATCAATCGTAAAAAAAATACAAATAAAAAACACATCAGTGACCTCAATTCTTTCAGAATGCTTGAAAGGTATGGCTTTTTGGATTTGAGAGCAGACAAGGAAGCTAACGAGCTCAGTCTTTCGGCTAACACAAGTGGCCTCCTTGTAAAAAGCCAATAATCCTTACAGTTCTGGTTGAGTAGCTTAAGACCCCCCTTGATCTTTGGGAGGAAGGGAGTCAAACATTCCAATCCCGGTGATCCCCTTTCGGCGATCTCTCTTGGTGTAAAAGACAAATTTGGCCCAGCTCCTTTTCCCCGGGAGTTTTATATGCGTTAAAAAGAGGTTATGAAAATAACTTTCTGGCTTGCCTTTGTCAAAGTTGAGGGGGCTGGGCTTGAGGAGGCTGGGGGGGGAGTCTACGTCTGGAGTTGAAGGTTTGATTGAGTCTTTTTTACAAGAAGCTGGCGATTCTTCTCATCTGCTTCTTTGTTTGTTTCGGCAGACCCCAACAATTCCATCTGTTCCTATGTGCAGTCTATAAGGGGCGTGAGGAGTAGAGGGGGCTACCTGTTAACAGTTGTGCTTTTATTCCAGGCACCCCAGGGAGGCAGCAGGCACAGTCCACCGCTGCTTAAAGACTTGGCTGTGGAGCCAGAGACACATCTGGTCCGTTTGAGTCGTGCAGATGCTGCTTGGAAGCATCTCCATCTCAACGAACCGCCTGAAAGAATACGGCGCATGTAATAATGAGCTCTTTCTGTTCAAATGGTCTCATCGTCAGAGCATTTGGATCGAGATGAGGCAGTTTCAACAGGAATATAATCTGGAACGAATTGAGCAAATTGTAACTCTGACTGGCAAATCTCACGTTCCCAGTCTCTTTTCTTGTAAACTGGCTGAAATACTGCGAAAGGCCAAAGTTCTCAGCATATGCATGGCAAAAATCCAAAATGTGTTCAGTGACAAATTGAAGGGCCATTATCAGCCATTGTTTTTCCAGATCTGAAGGCCATATTAATACTGAATGAATTCCCATGCTAGCCTGAGCTAATCCGTGCTGTTTAAAACTGACAGGGTTTGTCTGGTAAATGTGTCCAAGATTATTTTTTACCACTGACAACCACAAAAGTAGCAATGACTTTTGCCTTTTTTTCAATTAATAAGTGTGAATTTGAATTGTCGCACACAAGATCTTGCAGGTGTTTCTTAAGAGGGAGACACAGTTCCATGTGGCCCTGGAGAGCCATGAAGCCGGAACTGAGCCATTCCTGGTCCAGTCCAGACAGAAGGGCCTGTCTGGAATGCAATGTGTTGGCCATCTGCAGACGGATGTTCACAGCCGCTCTCCAAAGACCAAACACTCGCCTGAGAAAGTCCACATCAGAACATCGGATGGTGGCAGCTGCCCAAGTTTGTCATCTTCTTGCCGTTCATCTAAGAGCGTAAAATGTGGAAACTCATTCTTTGGTTGATTTATTGATTTAGCAATCAGTCTGAACCATCTGCTCGCATGAAAACTAGGTCATGGTGAAAGCCTAGGACACAACAGCAAAGGTTTTGTCCAAGAAATATGCGACTTTTATCAACACCGAGTTCATCAGTACACGCTCGGTGACGGAACGAGGATGGAAGAAGATGAAAGACTTGCACTTTCTCTCTGATCCTTTGGTTCGCTCTTATTGTCTCCTCAGCATTCTCCTGAGATGAGGGTTATGGACTACAGAGAGGTTGAATTTGGCTGCACTCCAGCCACATCTGCTCTACTGCTGTTGCACTTCTCTATCTTGTATTTTTACACTTACCGCTCTCATTTTTTGCAGCGTGTGCACACACTTTTTCAGGCTTTAGCAAGACACTAATGACACGTTGCCTATGGACAGTGTTGGGGAGTAACTAGTTACATGTAACGGCGTTACGTAATTTAATTACAAAATTATTGTAACTGTAATTAGTTACAGTTACTACGAAAAAATGAGTAATTAAATTACAGTTACTTATGAAATTTTTAACGATTACAAAGGGGATTACATTTGAATATTTACACACATCCACATACAGATTTAACTGATTTCTTCCCCAAATTGCACTGACTATTCTGAGACATACCGCCCTAATAATTTCCGGGATGCGGAAATACAGTCATTCATAAAAACGGAATGCCTAACG
This sequence comes from Carassius carassius, assembly GCF_963082965.1. Classification (NCBI taxonomy): domain Eukaryota; kingdom Metazoa; phylum Chordata; class Actinopteri; order Cypriniformes; family Cyprinidae; genus Carassius; species Carassius carassius. The sequence continues at coordinate 20,897,576 of NC_081770.1, read as the reverse complement.
CGGACGGAATATGCCACATTTTGGATGACTAAATCAAAAGTAGGTCAGTAGCCTACACTTGAATCAAAACATGACATGGACTAGTGTCTGTGAATATTAAGCCCCAAAAATGCAATATATGACTTGCACATTCTGCGTGTCTGTGGAAATCAGGCGCGGACTGGACACCGGGAGAACCGGGACAATTCCCGGTGGCCTGGCAGCCGATTTTGCCCCACTATTTAATATCATTATTGTATAATTGCCTGCCGAATGTACTAAAGCGATCATTTGCGAATCCGCCATTTGATAATTAAATCTCTAATAAGTCAGGAAGTGTTAGTCATGACTCGCACGCTCTCCGCGCTCTCCGCGCCTCCGCCAAACGGTTCAGTCTGGATCAGACTCCGAGTAATCAATGTGTGAGAGAGAGAGAGAGAGAGAGAATAGAGTGGAGTGTGGAAGCGCACAGCTGGAGCAGAGAAGCAGAACTACTGTTCAGGGTTTCAGGTCAGTTTCATCTGTAAAGATGCTTTTTTGTCTTTGTTTTTTTATTTATTTAATCAAGCAGCAGCACATTGCTCACCAGTCATCACTCAAAATACTCTATAAAGGACATCATTATTATCAGTTGTAATGTTACAGTAGGAATTTAGCTGAAAAAAAATCTGATTTTTTCATAGGTTTAGGGGGAGCTACGACAGACAACACAACCCTTACGAAAATTAACATTTTAATATTTAACTATAAATCCAGAGAAAATGGTTACTATTGTTTAACTGTGGTAACCAAAAATGTAAAATTATTTTACAAATGTATTTATTTAAAAATAAATACAAATCCATTTGCAAAAAAAACAAAAACAAAACAAGGTTATTTTACTTTTATATAGGCTAATAAAAGCATGTTTAACTTTTGTAAGGGAAAAACATGACTAGTGTACAGTATTAGGATTTTTCTATAAAGATATTGCAGTATTGTAGAGTATTGTATTGTAAAGTATAGTTTTGTTCAATCTTGAGTATTAAAGTCACGAGAAATGGATAACAGGGCAAAATAAAGAGACTGAAGAGAAAAATGGAAGTGAAGGTGCAGTTCAGGAGAGAACTTTTAATTATTTTGCATGTCCCCAAATTAAAGATTTAAACCTTTTTTATGTCAGGTCCATACAAAACAATAGTTTTGTCCATGAATTTGTTTGTATGAGTTTGAATTTTCCAGTCTGAATTTTTTTCCCAGTCCCCCCTCCTGTAAATTAATGGCAAAGACATGGTTTCATTTACTACACATAGGCCTACTGAAGCTCGCAGTGTTTTCAACCTCTGCTGCCTCAATATAGGAGTACACGAGCACATAAACATAATTTCTAGAACTGTTCTGTGTCACTTCATGTGTATTTTACTTATTTTGAGAAAACTATCATCATATACAAAGAGACAGCAGTTTAAAAAAAACACCAATGTTTCAGGAGTTTAGTACACAGAATACGTCACACTCTTATTAGATAACTGTATTTAAGTTGATGTATATGCTTTTATTTATTATTCTTTAATTTTCACAAATTTAGAAAAGTAATCAAAAAGTACTCAAAAGTAATTAGTTACATTACTTTAATAAAGTAATTGAAAAAGTTACACTACTATTACATTTTAAACAGGGTAACTTGTAATCTGTAACCTATTACATTTCCAAAGTAACCTTCCCAACACTGCCTATGGATTAGAATTGAACCATGGCATTCATTCATTTCCTGATTCAGTTAGGTAAATGGCAGGATACAAATGGTTCACTTAATACATTTGAGAATGCCTTATGAATGTTGTATTGTAATGTATTTATTTATTTATTTCACTTCTTATATTTCTGTCTTTGAAGCTGTAGGCTACCATGTCTTTCCTTTTCATTATTTATTAATTTTTAAGACCAACATGTTACTTTTTAAAAACAACATTTGTGTACACATATATATATCTTCATGTTTGCTTCTTAAAAAAAAATGTATATACAGTATATATATATAGTATATATATATATACAGTGTATATATATATATATATATATATATATATATATATATATATATATATATATATATATATATATATATATATATATACAGTACAGACCAAAAGTTTGAACACACCTTCTCATTCATAGAGTTTTCTTTATTTTCATGACTATGAAAATTGTAGATTCTAGGTTCTTCAAAGTAGCCACCTTTTGCTTTGATTACTGCTTTGCACACTCTTGGCATTCTCTTGATGAGCTTCAAGAGGTAGTCACCTGAAATGGTCTTCCAACAGTCTTTAAGGAGTTCCCCGAGAGATGCTTAGCACTTGTTGGCCCTTTTGCCTTCTGTCTGCGGTCCAGCTCACCCCTAAACCATCTCGATTGGGTTCAGGTTCGATGACTGTGGAGCAGAACCTGATTTTACCAAGTGAGACATGTTCCTGGGAAAACATCTTTGTTGTCCCTGGAACAACATTGTGATTAACCAATCAGATTTGAAGAACCAGTTTATAGATTTTGTGAAGTTTACGCTTAAAATCAGTGTTTGGTGCTTGTACATCAGTGTCATTCATCTTTCATTTCCTCTGATTTTAGGGATTACTCATGGTTAAGGTTAGGTTTAGGTGTAGGGATATGGTCAAGAATATATTTTTGGGGTAAAATGATGTTCCAGGGTCAACAAAATATGTTGACCTAGGAACACATCTAACTCAGCAAAATCAGGACGTGCGACTGTGGAGGCCAGGTCATCTGGCGCAGCACCCCATCACTCTCCTTCTTGGTCAAATAGCCCTTGATGCCTTCAGTGTGACTCTAGAAAGAAAACTCTATGAATGAGAAGGTGTGTCCAAACTTTTGGTCTGTACTGTATATATATATTCAAGTGATGCCATAGAAGAGCCATTTTTGGTTCCACAAAGAACTATTCAGTTAAAACCACCTCTTTCTTACCGTTTAATAATCCGAAGAACCTTCTTTCACCACATCGAACCTTTTGTGAAACAGAAAGGTTCTTGAGATGTTAAAGGTTCTTTATGGAACCATTTAAACAAAAAGGTTCTTCTATGGCATCATGAAGCAGCTTTATTTTTAAGAGTGAAGTCTGTCTAAGATTTTTCTTTTTGATAAACATATATATATATATATAAACAAATCTCAGATGGATTTTGCATCTGATGTCTTCACAGATGATGGTTACAAGTGGACATTTACAGTTGACAAGCCAAGACAGGCAACCAACATATAACGATACACCTTAAATAAGGTATAAATACGTACAGTTAAGAGAGTTCAGCAGCTCCGTGTGAATGAATAGAGGATGAATAACAAGGAAATGGTGAACAGACGGACGTGTGTGTATGTCTGTTAGGAAGGGAGCTAAAGCTGGGAAAAGGAGAGTAAAAACAAGACCCTGTCAATTAGTTGCATCTAATCAGTGACTGTTTAATAAGACACATCTCTTTCTCTCTCTCTCTCTCTCTCCAGTACTGCACTGCACTTGAACCTGCCCTGGATGCCAACAGCAGACAATTATAAACCTCGTGAGGCGCTCACTGCACAGAGAGGGGGGACGGACGGAGTCGCGCACTGAACTCCTGACCCTCTTCACACACCAAGCGTCTGTTGTGGACTCCAGGAGGTGCAAGATGGGTCACAGCAAGCTGTGAAGGGGAGACTGGAGCTGGGGGAGATTGGGGCATTGGAGGGAGGCATAGAGTGGGGGTGGATGGAGGGAAACAGTAGCTACTGTGTAGAGAGATTACCCTGCTACTGTGCCACCTTTAAAGCCACAACTGAGATGGAGTCTATATATGCCATATCATCTGCAGACAAGTCGGTGGTCTGATCATTTACGTTCTGCAATGGCTATTTGCAGTACTTTAGGTTCATCTTACTAAAGGATTAATTCACCTAAAAGGGGTATTACTAAAAAGAAAAATCTTTAGCTTGTGTGAGCCACAGATCTTATTTTAAGTATTTAAAGGGACGGTTCACCCAAAAACTCTGTCATTAATTACTCACCCTCATGTCGTTCAAAACAAGTAAGACCTTCATTAATCCTTGGAGCACAATTTAAGATATTTTTTATGAAATCTGAGATCGTTTGACCCTGCATAGACATCAACTCAACTGAAACATTTAAGACCCAGAAAGGTAGTATGGACATTGATAAAATAGTCCATGTGACATCAGTGGTTCAACCGTTATATTCATGTTATGAAGCTACGAGAATACTTTTTGAATACTCTTTGACCTTACTCAACAATTTCTTCTCTTGCGTGTCAGACTTCGACGCACGTTCACGACAGCATGCATGTGCATTCCTCTGTTTGTAAACAAGGCGCAGTGCATTCACGTTCTACATCAGAACGCCAGTTCGTGCATCACCAGTATCACACAAATGCATCATGGTACTCTCATGAATGGCGGCAGAGACTGACCCAGAAGAGAAGAAATTGTTGAATAAAGTTATGTTGGGTTTCTTTACGCACAAAAAGTATTCTCTATAGCTTCACAACATAATGGTTTAACCATTTATGTTACTAAGACTATTTTAGCTATGTCCGTACTGCTTTTCTGGGCCTTGAACGTGTCAGACGAGTTGCTGTCTGAGGGTCTTTTATCAAAAACATCTCAAATTGTTTTCCGAGGATGGTCTACAGGTTTTAAACTACATGAGGGTGAGTAATTAATGACAGAATTTTCATTTTTGGTTTAACTAACCCTTTAAAACCAACCCATTCAAAAAAAAAAAAAAAACATTGACTTAAGGACGATGAAACTGGAAATGCTAAAATGCGCATTTCCAGTTTGGACTACATAAATTTGTCATCCCTAAAGCACTTTATAATTGTTTTTTTATTTAATTTTTATCATGAGGATGCTTATTTTTGGGTGAACTATCCCTTTAAGAAGTGAACTCTGCATGGAATGGCTTTTTAATGTTTCTTATTCTCATAAGTAGGGGGCAATTTTAAAATGTTTGATAAAAAGTGAATATTAAGTGGAAAAATCAGCATTAAAAGCTCAGTAAGCTCTTTATGACAATTTCCATGTTAACGTAAGTCTTAGCTATAATTTTGCCTTTTTCCCTCTATTATTTTTAGGTGGTAATCAACAACATATTAGAGCTTAACTAAACCTATGTATTGTCTGTTTTCTTTTTTTATGTGAAGAGTTCACTCCCACAAAGTTCACATAATTATCTCACGAATCATCATAAATCAGTTCACAGCTGCGTCTTTGTACAAGTCCAAAGCCAATGGCAGGGGACGCAGTGCAGTCTGAACAATTTCAGGGTCATCTTTAAGAAAAACAACAGGTTGCCCATGAAAGGTTCGAGTGTGTATGTGTGTGGGACACAGTGCCTTTCATGCATAAATGTATGAATACACGCGGTCAAAAGTCACGGAACAAGATGTGAATAAGATACCAAATTGGTAGATCCTGTGCAATTGCTTTTTACGCTGTCATTTGCATACACTTTGAAATTCGTCTTCTGGGGGAACCGCTGCCAGATGTTGGATATTTTCTTTAATCATTTCCATTGGTCCGCTCTCCCGCTGACACGCCGTCTTCAACCGACCATCTCTATGTTTGAGTGAGTGGAAGTAAATACCTTACCCATGATCGATAGTGACTGTTGATGACATCATGATGGTCAGTGATCTTTATATACTGTATAGTGTTTATATATATATGTATGTTTGTTTGTTTTTCCTCTTTCTTCTCTGTTTGACCTTCACATCACCCTCTGTCTCCTGAGTCACTGTGCCAAACAACACTTGTCGACCAACCGCTCTCTCTGTCTGTAGCTTTGTCTTTCTTTCAGACTCTTTCTATCTTCTCCTCCTCACCTTCCTGAAGAGGTCAGATAGGCCCCAGACAAGCAGACACAGCGCTTCACACGACACACACTTGGGAAATTCCAGCCCGGCACAAAAACAGATGCAAGAGGAAGAGAAAATGCATATTTTGTCTCTTTGAATCCAGCACTGAATATCTAGTTGTCCCTGTCACATATTAAAAAGACTGATTTCTATTAGTTTTAAAATATAGGTTGTGTTTACATAGTTTAGATTTATTAATTGAGCAAATGTATGTGAATATCTAATTTGAAAGTCCTAGTATACAGTTTTTGGTGTTTTACACTATATATTCACCTGATATAGTCTAATTTAAAGTAATTGTCTAACCATTTTTTTTCATGGTCACTACAATTACAAACTCTGCAGTTCACTGTCATCAGCAGAATGTCATGCGTTTAGACTCAAGACTAGACAAGGTTAATTTGAGGTCACATTTTCCTTTTATACCATGATCTTCATTGATGATCAACTGATCCCTCATTGACTGTGAAGGATGTCCAGACTGGAGACGTGGGCATGTTCAAGGGTTTAACCCCATTTGCCCTCTCTTTTATTTAGCCTGTTGATTTATGAGACCAGGGAAAGAAGAGAAACAGCCATGTCACTGCTATACAATCCACAAAACCAGCTTGATGACACCCACTGAAGCTTCCAGTAGGTACAGTATATGCGTTGCTGCTTCATGTATTTGCAGACATTGATGTGTGGTTGCTAGGGTGCTCAATGTTACTTTGAAAGTAATGGCCATAAGTCATCTTTCATCAAATGTGATATTCTTAGATTTTAGTCAGTTTTACTTTGTTCAGAATTAAATTAATTTTAGTCACCAGTGCAAAACATGCAAAATTATAATATGCAATAATTTACGCTTGGTTTCAATATTGTACAAAGACAAATTGAAAAATATTGTAATACAGAATTGTAAAAAATGTCATGCTGTACGTACATAGTGTACATTCACATTCTGACTAGCATGTGATGTAAGTTAGTGATGTAATATTAGCCTAATGTTTTGTTGCATAAATATATTATTAATCTCACATAGGATGTGTTTGAGCTAAATGAAAATTAGCCCATAAATTACTCACCCTCAAGTCATTTTAGGTGTATATGACTTTTTCTTTCAGACGAATCCAGTCAGAATTATATTAGAAGAAAGTCATATACACTTAGAATGATTTGAGGGTGAGTAATTTATGGGCTAATTTTTATTTTGGGGTGAACTTACCCAAAAATGAAGTTGATTCACTGTTACGCTTTTATGTCGAGTGGATTCTGACTGGCTGTCAATATTTTTCATCATTTAACATCTAGAAAAATGTTTTGGAAGCGATCTCAAGGATATCATTGGCTTTACTTTGCCATTATCATTATGGTTGTGGTGTAGACTCTGTTATTCTTTTGAATTAAAGTGATATAACTATTGTTATTGTCGTTGGTGTGAACAGGCCTTTACAGTGGACAGCGTTTAGTCACTTCACCCCCTTAGTGATTGGGTTGTGTTCAAAATGCTTACCAAACACCACTAACTAAAGGAAGCCTCAGTTGTTTGTCCGATTTTTTTTTTTTTGATTGCTGTCCTTTAACTAGTCACCCCACCACAATGACAACCCCTACCCTGCCTCTTTCCTCTGCTCCAAACAAAATTCTTTGGAAAGTCATCTTATATCACCCTTTGAACGTGCATTGAACTGTAAAACCACCCCATTGGAAACAAAATAAAGGGATTGAGGATAGGAGGAGAGAGAGGGATGGGGGAGGGCGGCGAAGGAGGAGAATTATAATTCTTTGCAGGCCTTTGGTATTAACCCAAACACCATCGCTGTCAGCGGCTCTGGGAGGGAAGCGCAAGGGCCAAACATTCAGTGTTAATTGGCACTTTGTAAGCTCCGAGCCTTCCCTTTGTGAAAGGTGGAGGGGATAGAAGATGGGGGGAAAAGAGAGAGAGATATAGAGAAAAGGCCAGTTCTTGTTCTTGCTGGGCCATGTTGAGGGTATTTACGGTTCACTTCTCATTCTTTGTTAATTGGTCTTTCTCTCCTTTATGGAGAAAAAGAGACAGGGAGAGAAAGAAGAATTCATCTAACCCCCACCCTGCCACCCATGTGCCCCCCAAAACAGGGGGGAAAGAGAAGAGCTAGGGTACAGAAAGATGCGTAATTGTGCATGGGACTTCATTAAGCCCAGATACAGGGAGAAAACATGTCCAAATAATGCCCACAAACACATTCAGACTCACGACAGATGCCCCCTAATTATTTAATCAATACATCACCACAAATACAAGCCAACAGACAACCGCACAAATGATTCCTGTAGCTAGCATGAAAAAACAACAAATAAGCCCAAATATCCTTTTGTTGTTCGCCACATCCAATGAAGTACAATCACCGTCTGGCAACTCACCCTAAAACCTGTGCTTAAAGGTATAGTAAGACAGCGAGTTGATAGAACCATTCAAGGGTGCATTTCCATAAAAAGTATATGGTCGCAAGTTCTGTCGTTACCAACATGGTTCAACGATTCAGTGTTTTTCGCGAAAACAGTTCTAACGAACATTCGCAAACAGTGTCGCAAACTTACGTGGTTGGAAAACAGCTCTCGACCTGCAGAAGCATAGTTTCTTGTTAGTAAGACATAAGGGCTTAAATAAATATGCTCTTGGGCACAGTAAACAAGCTAACATGTAAAAAAACATCTACCGTATTTTTCGGACTATAAGTCGCACCTGAGTATAAGTCACATCAGTCCAAAAATACGCCATGATGAGGAAAAAAAACATATATAAGTCGCACTGGACTATAAGTTGCATTTATTTAGAACCAAGAACCAAGAGAAAACATTACCGTCTACAGCCGCGAGAGGGCGCTCTATGCTGCTCAGTGTAGACTACAGGAGCACTGAGCAGCATAGAGCGCCCTCTCACGGCTGTAGACGGTAATGTTTTCTCTTGGTTCATATAAAATAAATTTTGATAAATAAGTCGCACCTGACTATAAGTCGCAGGACCAGCCAAACTATGAAAAAAAATGCGACTTATAGTCCGGAAAATACGGTATACTGTATATTCCATTCTATCTAAATATAAATCAATTTCAATCTATGTATTTTGGCGCGTCCTCAATAAGAGCCATTTTTGAGGACTGTGCATGTGCATAAATACTCAAGGGAACCATGGAGTATGAAGTAGGAGGGACCATGCAATGAATCAAACATCAAATAAAGCAAAATGACGAGGAACGTGTTATACACCAGCATCTTAGAGATCTCTAATCAGTTAAATAGCATTAGTTATTACTCCACCACATGCATGTGACGTCATTAACAATGGCCCTATGTTGTTGAACTAATGTGGTTCAAAAGATGGAAATGTGACCGTGTTCGGGAAACAGTCATGAATAGTTCATTTCTACAACAATGCATCATACTATGGTGGTATCAGCGAGTAACATGGTTGTACGGGAAACGCACCCCAGCAGGGTTGCCAGGTTTTCACAACAAAACCATAGCCCACCTTTAGCCCAAAACTAGCCCAATCGACTTTCGAGCAGACTCTTCCGTTAAAAATCGCGTTCCGGTGGGTAAAATATATGGGGTTTATTGGGGTTCCCCAATAAAATGTACATTTCAGAGGCTAAACACCGCGGAGACATGAAAAACAACCCGCCGCAACCGTGTTAAAGTGGTCACCGTGATTTTGTCAAGTAAGACATTCCTGGATTAACATTACTGTCCAAAAATACAGATTTAACCCAATCTCTACCCCTAAACCTAACCTTACCCATAATTTATTCCTAAAATCACAGGAAAATGATATCTGATTAACAAGGGTGTCGAGCACCTAATCCTGATTGTAAGCCTAAAACTGACATTTGCTGAAAAGTTATCTCTCAATTCTGATTGGTTGATTGGAAACATGTTGTACTTGGTCAAATCACGCTCACCGTGTTAAAGTAGCCCAATCCCGCTGGAAAACCACAGACTTGGCAACACTGCACTCTAGACTGATTTTGTAAATTAGATGAACTGATTCACTGAACAGATTTGACTCATAAGAACAATTATTTTGTGAATCATGTATCATTTGTTATCCTCATATGAAGAGTTTATTAATAAATTTTTTGTCATGTTTTTATTGTGTTTTATTGTAATAGTTAGCTGTATTTTTAAGTATTTTTTTAAACTAATCAAAATAACCCAACCTAAGATAAATGCACAATGAAAAAAACATGATTTTTTTTTCAAAATGTTAAAAACTGAGTTATCTGTTTTTTGCAAACAAACTCTTCATGTATATATTTATATATATATATGTGTGTGTGTGTGTGTGTGTGTGTGTGTGTGTGTGTAGGTGAATACAATGAATTACTGAAAAAGATTTGACTCGTGTCTCAATATCTGACACATTAAAACAATTATTTTATATATCAGTCATTGCTACATCTGACAGACAGACAGACAGACAGACAGATAGATAGATAGATAGATAGATAGATAGATAGATAGATAGATAGATAGATAGATAGAGAGAGAGATAGATAGATACTCACACAGAAACTCACACAAACCCCTAGTGTGTGTTTGGGTCTGAGTGAAATGTCCTAATTAGAAGAAGGGAGGTAAAAGGTTGCGGCTTTGGCCTGCTTCACAGCTCTTGTGGCCTCTGCCACGCTGAGTGTGTAAACAATAACAGTGGCCGCTCTGAAAGGACACAGGTGTCAACCATTGTGTGCTTTTTGAAAAGCATGGAGAGAAAGAGGTTATAAGGCTAGAGGGGGGGCTAACACACCCTTTTCATCTGACTGCAAACACCCCCTCCAGCTACTCACTGCTTGACTAGTACTGTCTCACATGCAGTGAACAGGAAATCTGGGTCCAGAACAACCGCGGTTCTGTTTCTAGATTCTGCTAATTGGGAACACTGGGGGGCTTTTTAAAAAACTGGATCTTGGAGGTTACATTTTAAGATTTTGCTTAGATGCATTTAAAGTGTTTATTTTTTGTTTTTCTTGAGATTTTAAAATGTTTGGATAGCATGGAAATATATTGTAGTGAAACAAATCTGACTGCCTAGTTAGACATGTTAAATCAATAAATGAATAATTCAAACTATTTGTGAACTGAATTAACCGGTTTATTGAATAGATCCAAACAATTGTTTCATGAATCGGATAGATAGATATATAGACAGATAGATAGATAGTTCACTTCATGGTGATGTTGGAGAGGGTGGGGGATTTATTGCTCAGCATTAGGAGTCCTAATCTGTAGCAGGTGTTGCTGGCTGCCATCCCAGCCAGCCGGGCCGTTCCTTCCCCCTAAGGCCCCATCATGAGCGTGTATGTGGACATGTGTGGGTGTGTGTCTGAGAGAGAAGGGGAAAGTGTATGTGTAATGCGTAAGGCAGTGCGCATCGAGTACGAGGAGGTTCTGGCTTTGATTTCTCCTCTTAAACCCAATCAAGAAAATGAGAATTGATACGGCCTGGCTTCTTTTCAGATCATCTAGCTCTTCTGTGAATTTGATATAGTGTGACCCACCCGTGATAATTGCAGGGAATTAATGTGGAGCATCTCTCTGATGAAGGACTCACTCAGAAGAGAAAAGTCTTAATCTTGGCGGTCGTACAATCTAACCACCTCATGGACGAACTTTTGGACAATGAAAAGGGAACACGTGCAAGTAAAAGAGTTCGTTGTCGCTATTGTCAAGAGACTGCTGCCCTCTTTCGGACATATTGTGTTTTAACATCCAAATGCGCACTGGTGCAAATACCTTACAGCAACTCTTTAGAGGTTTAACGCAACTCAGTATTTAAATGTGTGATAGTAGTCTGTAAATCAAAGCAGATTTTGAGTTCGCGTTACCTCATTTGGATAATCTGCGGGTACTTAAACGCAGACAGAGTGTGCCTTTATGGCATGGAGCTATTATTGTGACAAAATGATTAGAATTTGAATTGTTTAAATTTGAATTATTTGCAAGTGTAATCTAACAAAATTGAATTTTAGGTGGTAGTTTAAATAGTTCTGAATTAGATTTTTTTTAAACGAATATTGAACATTTGAAATTCAACAAACTGAAATGTTTTTATGGCTGGATTTTATATACATGTATTTTCAAACAGCTAGTTTTTTTGTTCTGAATTCTTATACTGCAAATATTCAGTTTAAAATAATTCAGATTCAAGTTTTCAAGATGAAGAAATGCGGAACTTCGAATTCAGTTTTCTAAAATTCAATGTCAAAAATTCAAACTCAAAAATTCAGATCTTACAGAAAGTAGGTCACAGGTCATCCACAGGGAAGAGTAGATGATCTCAGAAAAGTCGAACAGAGCATTTTGGCCAATTGGGGACTGCGGAAGTTTTCCAGCGCGAACGTGGTGGTGGTTCAAGAGGTTGCCACTCTCTGACTCTGATCATGAATCGCCCGGAGGTAAGTGATTCTTAAACATGAATGATTTTGTGTTTATATGTTAGGTTGGCGTTCTCAGCACGTGAGACATTTGTCTAAGGTGATCTCTGGTGTTTGTTTTAAAGTATATTTTGTGTAAAATTGATTAGAACGCCACCGTGTCTACTATGCCTTACACAGACAGGACGCGAGCGGCGCGACGCAACACAGTGCTTGAAGCGACTGTTGCAAAGAGCTGGGACTAGTTCAGAAATAGGCTGGGGAATCAGTGAAAACAATACACAGAAAAACAATAAGCGAATAACCTATGCTAACTTTGGGATATATAGTTTCTTAATCCTATTGTTTTATGTATTAGCTTTTTATACATTTCATTTGTGGGGCATTAATTGCTGTTTGAATAGTATGATTAGCTAAGTTAGGCTACTGATGACTATTACTGCAGTGTATTCACAACAATGCTTGAAACAAATATATATGCCGCCTAATAAATATAGCTATAGGCTAGCTATCCTGTGTCATTTATAAAAAGTTTAGTTTGTATGTAGCCAGTGTTTCTGTTACCTAAATAAGTCACACACATAGGCTACTGAAAACAATTTTCTTGCAGTGAAAATGTCAATATTGTAATCAATCTAATTCGTAATTGGTTATATAAAACGGTACATAAACCTTAAAGTATTGTTCTGATGCAGTCTTCTTGGACCTAGGTCAGCAGCTACTCCTAGAATATTATTTTTACATTTGGATAAGAAATCATGTGTCTCATCATCACCAATGTTATAATATGGCTTTAATTTGCTTTTGTGATGTTTCCACCTATATTGATCATCATGTAAAGTCACTGTCTGTTTCAGACTGGATGAGAGAGCTGAAGCCACTGGTACAGTAGCTGATCATTGTATGAACTGGACATACATGGAGGCTGTTCTCATCGAGAGACAATACATATCTCAGACACTCACCTAATTTTGCATTGCTTCATTCCATGCTTTCACACAACTTTCCTTGTCTTTTCAATTTGAGTTATATTCATAAAGCAATTACTTCTGTACTTGTCATAGTAACATTTAATGAATGTAATATTTATGTGATCTACAGTATCATTTTTTGAGTATAATTTTAAACAGTAAACATACTTAAAGATAACATGTTATTTGTTAACCTGCATGCCATGTTACTATTAATACACATCAGAGAACTGTCATCATTAAAGTGTGTTGTTAAATTATTGAAATATTAACTTTAATGAATCTCAGAGGATATTATTGGCTGACAAAGAAACTGAAATTTGGGTTTCATTGTATGTATTAGTTGTAAAATGTGAAAAACAGTTTTGAATAAGATGTTCAAATGTTAAACATTGTTTACACAATGGATCACTATTCACTATTCTTAAACATGACATGATGAGGTTGTTTTTCAGTGCCTATGGTCAAAGAACAGATACAATGTATGCAATGTATGATTATGATATTCATTATTATTATATTTATTATTAGTAGTTCTTTCTCAGATTGTCTAAACCGTTAAGCTCCGTATTTGACTGTTAACTCAATGCAATAAAGAAAAATGTGTCCATTTTAAAAAGATTCATTGTTCATTTAAATACAAAAATTAACTCGCATGTTGTTTCAATGTTGCATGACTTTAAAATCTTAGTAATAGGATAAAATATGTGACAAGTAAATTTGCATTTATAATAATAAATACACTGATGGGGCTGTGAAGGCTGGTAAAAACTGGTTATTAAAAAAGAAAGCATGACACAGGATGCTCACACCGATTTATTAAGACACCGATACATTTTTAGTGGTTTGTTTCAGGTTTTGTATACAAATTGTACTAGTCTCTCCAATGACAACTAGGTAGTCTAATCAAAGCAAACTATTAAAAATAAAGCCCCACAAATGAAATATATAAAAAGCGAAATACACCAAACAGTAAAAACGATATTAGGTAAGATAAGTTAAATTAGCTTATTAATTGTTTTTCTGTGTAATCAATCAAGCAAAACATGAAAGACAATTTATCATATTACACAAACTATCCATTGTTTTGGCACTGTTGCAGTTAATGCTAATTAACGCTTAACATTGACACTTCGTTACTTGTTCAAAATAATCCATTAAATCAAATAGAGATTTGACGAGCGTGCACTTTCAGTTCCATTCGTTTGCACGTTGTTTCAAGGACACGCCCACAATAAGGGAACTAATGAATATTCATGTTAACTCAAACCACGGGAACAGTTTCTCACGGGAACTGAATATAACACAACACTGGGCGATTCATGATCAGAGTCAGAGAGTGGCAACCTCTTAAACCACCACCACATTCACGCTGGAAAACTTCTGCAGTCCCCAATTGGCCAAAATGCTCTGTTCGACTTTTCTGAGATCATCTACTCTTCCCTGTGGATGACCTGTGACCTACTTTCTGTAAGATCTGAATTTTTGAGTTTGAATTTTTGACATTGAATTTTAGGAAACTGAATTCGAAGTTCCGAATTTCTTCATCTTGAAAACTTGAATCTGAATTTTTTAAAACTGAATATTTGCAGTATAAGAATTCAGAACAAAAAAACTAGCTGTTTGAAAATTCTTGTCTATAAAATTCAGCCATAAAAACATTTCAGTTTGTTAAATTTCAAATGTTCAATATTCGTTTAAAAAAATCAAATCCAGAACTATTTAAACTACCACCTAAAATTCAATTTTGTTAGATTACACTTGCAAATAATTCAAATTTACACAATTCAAATTCAAATCATTTTGTCATAATAATAGCTCCATATTATGGACGCAATTCTTTGTCTAAAACATCATAAATGTTTTGAAACTTCTCATTATCTGATGTATGCTGTGGATGTTAAATTTTATCAGCAGTAAAACTCAGGCGGCAAGCTTTTATTGGAACGTCTTTATTGTTGAGTCTATACAAGATATCCGCCTCAGACACATCGATAATGTGTGTAACTGATAAGAAAATATGAGGTAAGTTCAGAGTGCTTTACATAAGTAGTTTAGTTTACACACAAACCGTCTTCAGTTTCAAGTCCTGATTACATGAAATATATGGGTTTTAACAGACTTTACAAACAGCTTCTGCCAAAATGTGCATAAAGTTTGTGAACAGGCGAAATACACAATGTTTAAACTCTTTTAATCTTTACAGCAGCAATATGTTCTTGGTAATGTACTACAAATCACCTTAATCATGGAATATTTCTCAGCAGGTTAAATGTTATTTCATCATAAAGCTTTATTTTTGATCTTTAACAACAGGGAGAAGAAATGATCACCCTCATGAGCACCATTGGCTTGGTGTGTGTCAAAGCACATGCGTTAATGGCTAATGCTCTGCTCCACACATAGATTTCGATGAATCTGTCAGCTTCCAGTAACTGGGTCCTCATTAACTTGTGGATTATATGTGTAGGAGTTTTGAATCGCTTGATCCCTAAAGTAGGGGAACCAGTCTCTGAAGAGACAGGCGTAGAAGGTGTACCAAGGGTAAAAGGTCTCAGATTGTCGAGACGCTCCAGCTTCGATAATGTTCCAGGCGGCCTCTTGTGCAGGGTAGGCAGTCATATTGATGTAACCTCTGCATTAAACACATAAGAGATATGAAGAATGAGCCTTTTATCAGCAACTCAAGGTAATGTCTGATACTGTTTGGGTTGCATAAGTGTTAAATATGACAACAAATTAGACTTTGTTTGCCAATTTATTTGTTAGTAAGTAGTACTGAGCTAGCACCACTAGGCAAAATTTAAACCCTACCATTTTAAACATTGTTAAATTTGAACTTTTTTGTTCCTTTTCACCTTTGTGTTTTTATGTTTTATATTTTTGGACAGTATACTGCTATCTACTGGCCTGGATGCATGAAGTTGGTTTAATAATTTTTGCCGCTTTGTTATCTGTTGTTTGATTCCTTTTAATGGTGTTTTGTCCTACACTAGAGGTTATATATATATATATATATATATATATATATATATATATATATATATATATATATATATAGCCCTCCCACAAGTTTCTAAACATTACTTTTAAATTCTTGTCTAAAAGTTTTTCATGAGCAGAAATTGAGTCCAATTTTAATTAACTGTAAATTTGCATTGCATTTATTAGCATAGATAACCAAAGATCTTGGTGTAAGCATGTTCTTACTTGATTTTCTCCATGGCGCTATCTGTGTCGATCAGGCCGAGTGTGCAGATGGTTATGGACACATTGCTTTTTTGCATAGCTAGCTCATGCTGCAGGCCTCCAAAGAAACCGTTGACTGCAAACTTTGTTGCGGCATACGGCAAAGCAAAGGGGCCGCATATTTTTCCTGCGGAAAAGAGTTGGGCGTTATTCCAAACATCTTTTTGTTTGTTAAACCAGTGACAATTGTGAGAAAAGTGTAATATTTTCATCACCTAGTAGGGAAGAAACAACAACTATTGATCCGTTACTCTTTTCAAGAGTAGGCAAAGCTTTCTGAGTCATCTGTGCATAACTAAGAAAATTCACCTATAAGAAGGTATAAAATGAATGACAAATCAATCACATGTTTTAGTTGTATGGCATCAAATGTAACCCAAATATTACAATAAAGAAGTGTGAACGAGATTTGACAACTACATTGCTTTTACAGTATGTCCTTTTTGGTCCACATTCGTTTTTGGGTGAACTAACAAAGTCACTGTTGTCAATACAAATTGTTTTCATTGTGATTCTACACCTCTAGCAGCCATCGTGTGTGCTCCACGTCTCCATCCCACATTCTGTATGGACTGGGCCCGATGTGGTTCAGAACCAGGTAATCCAGACCCCCAAGCTGTTCGATGGCATACTGCACCACGCTTTCAGCATCGGAGGCGCTCGCCATGTCCGCAGGGATGAACAAGGCCCGTTGAGCCCCCATTTCCAAGCACTTACTCACAACCTGAATTGAGGTGAACGAAGCAATCAGAAATTTCCGTGAATCATGTATATGATGAATGAAAGATGAAAACCCAACTGACTTGTTTTAGGACATTTTCTCTCCTCGCCGTGATAACGAGTTGGGCTCCTAAACGGGCATAGTGGTACGCCAACTGCTCGCCGATGCCAGTACTGGCACCAGTCACCAGCACTCTGGCACCTTTCAAGGACTCTAAAAAAGACATAGTATGATGTTGACAATGGAGCTATTCACCCAGGCAGTCGAAAGGAGAAAAAAGGTCTCAAGTTGAGTGCCACGTTTTTAGAATGCTGAATCATGCACAAAAATTATGTGCATTTTTCAAACATGTCTGTCTAGCACGTTCATGTAGAAAAACAATAGAAATAAAATAGAAACAGCCCTTAACACGACCAATGCATAAAAAGTCAATAGAACTGATGCTGTTTGCATGCCCACCAACCGTTGGGTAAACGTATGATGAATTGAATAAGGCTCTGTGGTAAAACTAATTAGTTTGAGGGTAAAATAAGGCAGTACATCTGCTGCAGGACAGAGATGTTCCTTTGCTTGTCACACATCCTTTAATGTCATTGTGGCCATGTAAATTAAAGCCATGACTGATTCTTGGTAGGGTTTTCGGCAAAATCACTCAATATTTATACATGAGAAAATATGTGGTGATCTGTGGGATCCTTTCATACTCATCATGCAAGTTCAAGTTGATGACCATCAAATGTTGGATATCAAGAATTATCACATTCCCAAAGCAGAAAATCAATTTTCAATTATGTAAATGGGAGATTATCAATTCTATATTAAAACTGTTACGAATTCCCATTTTAACAGAGGCCAGGTCATGATTCTTTCTTAAACACACTCGTCTATTCACTATGATGGTGCAAAACACAACATTAAAAACAATAGCTAGCTAGCAAAATGGCATAATGCATATCTATTTATTCACACAATTGTTATCTTGCCTTGCACAACACAGCCGATTATAATATCTGTAATATCTATAATAATTGTTAGTACTATCTGAGTTATGTACTTTATTTCTAGTTAATATTGTTTTGTACTGTATTTTTCTACACAGTGTTTATGCTGAATTTGACTACAGGCTATATTTGATCATTTCTGAAAAAATAAAAAAGAATCCTGCTTATTTTGTGGAATAAAACCGTATGATATCTGGGTTTTGCTGAATATATTAAAATAATTTAAAGAGGGAATAATGTCCCATTTCAAAATGATTACACAAGAGAACAGCCTATTAGGTCGACCACAGAAGAAAGGAAGAAAACAACTATTCTTCCTATATCCTGGTTTGACTAATCACGGGTCTTGCACATGACTTTTATGTGGTATGACAGGTTACGAATAATACATTTTATTACACGTAGACGAACAGAAAGGTAATTCAGCTCACCCTTATTAAATGACGGAGCACTCCATCGAAGCGCAATGAAAGCAACGCATATGCTGCCCAGCAACAACTTGGCATAAAGATTCATTTGAGGAAAGCTGTGGAAGATTAAAATGCACAGAAGTATGCAGCTGAACCGATCAACTGTCAAAAATCAGTGCTATAACCGAACCAGCAGAACAGGATCATATGTGTGTCAAAAGCATAAAAGGCGGAGTCGTATCAAAGTTCAATACGATTTATGTGGTGCAAATAATCTTGTGAGCAATAAATGCACACTGTATGTTCTATAACCGGGATATTAACAACCGTTATTATTATTATTTAAATGTTTATTTTTAATCCAGCGTATGTTTTAATTTGTGTGCGTGTGTGTTTCTAAAATACAGAACAAAATGACTGGCTAGGAAATAAAACCCAAAAGTCAGGTTAGGCTATATACTGCATGGCTAAACTAACGAGTATGAACATTTTTTGGCGTTGAAGTTAATAGAAGTAATGTTATCCTGTTAACTTTTAATCCCAATATCACATTTAATTAATATTTGAATGATAAATAATTAATAATAATACTGAAACAAAGCAGCTGACATTAAGCGAGTTGTTGTGGCGGCACATTCATCAAATAAATAACACCACAAGTCTATTAAAGTAACTCGTCTGCTTTAAAATCGTTTATTTATTTATTTATTCAAATTACTTATACCACATTTATCTTTTTTTTTTTTTTTTTTTTTACGCGACGCTTATTTTGTCGAACGTGCTGATAGTGAAAGTCTGCATTCAAAACGAACTTCAATGCTAGCAGCTCGTGCTAAAATCGTTTATTTATTTATTTTTTCAAATTACTTATACCACATTTATCTTTTTTTTTTTTTTTTTATTTACGCGACGCTTATTTTGTCGAACGTGCTGATAGTGAAAGTCTGCATTCAAAACGAACTTCAATGCTAGCAGCCGTGCTGCTGGAGCAAATGCACTTGTCAGTGAAGTTCGCCGTCAAGATAAAGGAACATATCCTCTAAAGCAGGGTTTTATTGCACCGTTTTGTGCTATATAGCATTGCTTAACTTTTAGGACCATGGCTGCAAAAATTTTGCCTGTAGCCAAGTTAGTATTTTTGCGTTGTTGTATATGCAGCTAATTAACTTAGCAGTTAGCTTACAAGTGTCAGTTTGGGCTTGAGAGTTATGCTGACTGACATATTTTGTGCATTATTATATTTTATATAGTTTTAAACATATGTATTAGTTATAAATGAAATAAGAATATGTTTGAGTAGGTTAAGAAGAGCTACTCTGCTATTTATTAGCAAGAAGATATGCATTGAAAGCAATATGACATGAAATATTGGCTTTTTGTTTAGAATTTTAGTTAAGCTAAAAC
The DNA here is from genome assembly GCF_963082965.1 of Carassius carassius. Lineage (NCBI taxonomy): Eukaryota > Metazoa > Chordata > Actinopteri > Cypriniformes > Cyprinidae > Carassius > Carassius carassius. The sequence continues at coordinate 20,877,546 of NC_081770.1, read as the reverse complement.
GTTTATATATATACATTTTTTCTTTCATAATAACTAATGTAACGTTAGCTTGCAAACATCTCTACTGTTTATCTCACTGTGGTTTCTGACTTCGAATGACTGAATTTGTGTTGATGTTTGCTTCAGGTTTGCAACAAAACTTACCCTTGCAGGTGGCGCCCTTTATGTTGCCTATGATTCAGGGCTTCTTGGAGATGGTAAAGAGGGATCTGTCGCCTTGGGACGAGTTAAAGATGCCTTCCCACCTGCTGTGGAGGAGTGGATGAAGTATTTCGGCTTCGAGGTATGAGAAGTTCTGAAACCAAGTTTATTAATGAAACCGAAAGTAGAGCCTTTGACTTTTGATGCGGTGTAAGGGGATTTAAAGTAAGATATAATATAAGCACTGAAGTCATAAATGTGAACTTACCTGATATTTATTTACAAAGGTGTGACAACAGGTATAAGAATACACTAGAATACATTGAAGACCGGATACTGAAAATGCAGCTTTGCATCGCAGGAATAAATTACATTTTAGAATATATTCCAATAGAAAACATTTAAATTGTAATAATATTTCACAATAATTTTGTTTATTTTAATTTATTTATTTAATTTATTTTCTTTTAAAAAAATGCAGCCTTGGTGAGCATAAGCTATAAAAACATTAAAGAAACTGTAGAATGGTAGTATATGAGTAGTTTTATAACTGATGTGTAATACTGACCAGATACTTCTTATGGTGCTGTCTGTGTGGTATTATTCTGTGTTGTTTTAAGTCGCTTTATTTGAATGTTTTAGTTTATTTTTTGTTTTTATGAAATATTTTAGCTTCCTGCCACGCCCAAAATTGAGTTCTCACCACTGGATGCATGGAACTCAGGTAAATAATAATGTATTTGGTGAAAGATGTTAGTATATAATCAGTTTTTATCACACACATAATGTAAATATATATATATATATATATATATATATATATATCTGTGTGTGTGTGTGTGTGTGTGTGTATGTGTGTGTTTGTGAGTAAAGAGTTTGTTTCCAAAACACGATAAAAAACGAGTTTCCGCCCAAATCAGTATTGTTTCTGGTCGATATTGAAAAGTTCGTTTTTAATTTTATGCAAAATGCAATATATGCAGAGTTATTAGGTCATGTTTTCTCCCTTTTTTTCCAAACCGCGAAGAGTGCCAGTCTCCCTTTTTTGAAGCATGCTATATATCCGCTTATCCAATCACAGCGCACCATTCCATGCACTGTAAACAGTAACAGCCAATCACAGCGCACCATTCCACGCACTCTAGACAGTTATGGATACACTATTTGAATACACTCTGCATCTTAGTCTTAAGCTGCCTTTCCACTGCACACGACATTCGGACACGATTGTCGCATTTCTAGTGGCAATCACGCAGAACTTTCAAACCTGTCATGCAGTTACTTCGGCATATTCACCATGGTAAAATGCATAATTTTAATTATTGTTTGGATATATGAATGCATCGTCACAAATCAGATGACCACCCAAAATAAAAACAGTACCGTATTTTCCGCACTATAAGGTGCACTTAAAAGCCTTTAATTTTCTCAAAAAATGACAGTGCGCCTTATAATCCGGAGCGCCTTATATATGGATCAAGGCGCTCTGTCAAAATGTTGACATTCCCTTTAGCACAGCTCCATCTAGTGGATGCATAACGCAAACCCAGTCAAACGTTTGACTGCAGTATCTTCTATTCTATGCACTTTATAATCCGGTGCACCCTATATATGAAAACAGATCTAAAATTATACGTTTCTATAATCCGGTGCGCCTTATAGTGTGGAAAATACGGTAGGTTTTATGGGGCTAATCAACGTAAATAATGATTTAATAATTATAAAATAATTATTTCTGCCATAATCATTCTAAAGCATCATTTCGTAGTGTTAAAATAATAATGTTGAAGTGAAGAAAATATTGGTAATTCTGACCTCACACCGATAGTTTTGATTGGTTTTTATTGGAATACATCACATCCGGAAGTTGCATTAGAATACATGCACTTCTGGAAGTTGAATGTAAGGGAAATATCATTTTGGGATTTCTGTGGTTTAATGTGATGTTGTTCATGTTCTTGTTCATGATGACTTTTTCTTTTATTGCTGTAATTAATTCATAGCATTAACAAGATGACACGTTGAATTCATTTCGGGAGTGATGACTGATGAATTTATTTTTAGTCCAGGGCACGTATATAATTATTGATTATGATATAGTTAGTATTGACCAAGTTCAGAGGCTGTCATGTGTAGAGCAACTTACTAGGTTGTGTATTTTCATTAGTTTCAATATGAAAAATAACTTTAATATTGATTCAATGGATTTATTTGCAAGAAAAAGTATCATGGATTCATTGCATTTTTTGGGGGAAATTTTTTTTTATATAATAAATCTTTGAAAATGAAACCTGGATTAAATTTGTTTATGTTATTATAACTTAAAGGTTATATGTGAAAGTTTGAAACAGAAAATAGTGGTTTAAATCTTGCTGCTTTCTTGGTAAAGAAAACACATTTTTACTCAAATGTAATATATATATATATAATTTATCCTTATGATCACTTCATTTTTTCACTCAGGGGTCCAGAAGTCTTTCCATGCCCTATCAGTCGCCCCGTCCACAGCTAGTGACTACACCAAACAAGCCCTCCAGTACGTTAAAGACCTCACAAAATGAGCATTTACAACTTTAAAATGAGTAAAAGTTGCTATTGAAACATTTCAGTGGATGAGACTTACTCACTTCAAGAGGTATATTGCCATGCATATATGTCACAGACTAAATTCCGTTAAGTTTTGAGGAACAACAAGTAGAATGATTAAAAAATATGAATATAATAATGGTATAAACCAAATTGTTCCGTTTTTCAGTTTTTTCCCCTTTGGTAACAGTTGTAAAGCTTTGAGAGGAGTCAAAAATAATTTGAAGATCATAATATAAGTGTTATCTATATGTGTATTGTTATTCAAGTCTTTTATTTATTTAAGAAATCTCTTCCTGGAAGTGTTCTGTACTGATTTAGATGATTCAAGGTTATTTTCCCCTTGAATCATCTGAAATGCACCCTTTTGTATAGGCACTAAAGGACTGCAACTGAGTTTTGTATAGTTTATAATTCCATGTTGCTCTGTCTGATGTAAAATAAACAATGTCAAATATTTTGAGGGATGTAGTTCTTCTGCATGACTCCGGTTGCTAACAATTACTCATTTTGTAAAAGCTGGTTGCTTACAAGTCCATTAAAGTTTAGCTTGGACTCTATAGAAGTTCTAACCATATGAAAGCATTACTTAGTAACACCTTTCAGCTTTACCACACAGTAATGCTGCATTCATGTCGAGAAGGACCCCAGCTCTTTTCTGCACATCTTGACTCATTTTGAAAGTTTCTGTACGTGTCGTTCTTACCAGAGCAAGTTGATTAAAGAACATGTATGTGGGTGGAAACATTAGGGGTTTGTGGGTTTAGTGCATTGTGGCCTACGTCCGGTAAACTGAGGAAATGCAGCGAATGACAAGAACCAGGTGTGGGCGATAAGGCGAAAATGTCATATCTTAATCTATGATCTTATCACGATTGTTTTCAATGATGATTTTAAAGAGAGTTTTGCAAGTTACTGAGAGAAGTACAAACAGTAGTCTCTACTAGCACAACTAATAAAAGTAAAGTGTCGTCAAGCTTATTAAGGACTACAATAATTTCTATAAAAGCTTCTAAATTATATCATCACGATGGGTGATTTTACTCTTTTTTTTAATTTTTAATTTAATTTTTTTTATTAACATTATTGGGACAGCAGCAGGTTTATTAGGCTACTATCACTTTAGGAACTAATGCACACACCTATAATTATATACTGACACACATCTTAGTTTCTCCCAGCTATTTACATTCACCAAGATATAACCTACTTGTGTTAACAAGAATATTAGCCAAGTTGGGCATTTTGACACATTTTCTTGTATGTCAATTTAAATGCAGCCCAAAATAAACTTTGCATGTCCGTTTTCAACTCCTGAGAGAGCTGCGCGGATGTATTTACAGTCGTGGCCAAAAGTTTTGAGAATTACATAAATATTGCTTAAGTTTTAATAATAGCAATTTGCATATACTCCAGAATGTTATGAAGAGTGATCAGATGAATTGCATAGTCCTTCTTTGCCATGAAAATTTATCATTGCTGTCATTAAAGGACCTGCTGAGATCATTTCAGTAATCGTCTTGTTAACTCAGGTGAGAATGTTGACGAGCACAAGGTTGGAGATCATTATGTCAGGCTGATTGGGTTAGAATGGCAGACTTGACATGTTAAAAGGAGGGTGATGCTTGAAATCATTGTTCTTCCATTGTTAGCCATGGTGACCTGCAAAGAAACGTGTGCAGCCATCATTGCGTTGCATAAAAATGGCTTCACAGGCAAGGATATTGTGGCTACTAAGATTGCACCTTAATCAACAATTTATAGGATCATCAAGAACTTCAAGGAAAGAGGTTCAATTCTTGTAAAGAAGACTTCAGGGTGTCCAAGAAAGTCCAGCAAGCGCCAGGATCGTCTCCTAAAGAGGATTCAGCTGCGGGATCGGAGTGCCACCAGTGCAGAGCTTGTTCAGGAATGGCAGCAGGCAGGTGTGAGCGCATCTGCACGCACAGTGAGGCCAAGACTTTTGGAAGATGGCCTGGTGTCAAGAAGGGCAGCAAAGAAGCCACTTCTCTCCAAAAAAAAAACATCAGGGACAGATTGAACTTCTGCAGAAAGTATAGTGAATGGACTGCTGAGGACTGGGGCATCCCTCCTAATAAAAATTTCTGTTGTAGAGTGACTCATGTGATGGCAAATGTTCTTTCTGGAGCAATTCCTTCTCTCTCTTTTTTTAAATTTCCTTCAACCTTGTTTGCTTCATGCAACAACAACATTTTTGTGACCTAATGAAAATCTTTAAATAAAATTGAGACTAAATGTCCTTCAATGAATGGAGTTCTTTGCTATAAAGATTTTTATTCACCTTGACAAATCAATTGCTTGTGTCTCCAGGAATTCTTGAACGAAGCTCAAAACATTTATTATTTTTGAAGGCATACAAGTGTCTTTTCAAACGTTTTATTTTGTTTTATTTTTGCAGGTTTGCATCTATTTCTGGTTAACTAGACGGTTGTGTAACTTAGGAAGTGGTGAACTTTAGCAGTGGTTGAGAATCAAACAGCCCCCCTAACTAGTTTCGCTCTTTCTGAAGTGGCGCTTTAGAAAGGAAAAATGCAAAGTCATTGTTTATTGAGTTTTTGTTGTTCATTTCTTTTCTAAGTTTTACGGTCACATTTTGACAGCTAGCATACACACGGCACCATAGCAGCTGACTTTGGCTGTATGCATTGAATCGAGCACCTCCTCTGATAATTTTCTTGATCCACTCTTTGTATTTAGAAATTTAAGTGTAAACATTGGGAATGTTTGGGTTGTCACCGTTTTGTGACAGGTTGAAAGAGACAATCCCCACTGCTATCCCACTGCACACCAGCGGTCCACCCGAATCCCCCTGAAATAACAATGTGTTTGAGATCAGTTAATGGTCTCATTTTTATTGAGCTCAAAAGATGGACTCACAAATTATGAACAGTCTTCAAAATATTGATTTAAACGTACCTGGCAAGCACCACTTTTGGTCTCGAAATCCCCAGCACACAGGACATTGTTGGGGAGTATTACTCCCACTTTTTTCCACATGGTCTGGCAGATGGAAGAGTTGATGGTCAACACGCCTGTCTCCAGAAGATCGTTCACCTTATTTTCATGTTCAGTTTGACCCCATTCTGCAACCTTGCACTTTGTTTTTGGCTTCAGTGGTTTGTCCTTGCGCGAGAATTTGATGGTTTTCACACCTTCGCCATTTTTCAGCTTCTTGGACAGCTAATATTTCACAAAAGAAAAGTGATTTTTGCCATTATCATTAAAGGTATGTTTATTCAAATTATTTGATATATTATTAAAATTTTAATGTATGCAAGTATTTAATTATACATTTATATTTAATGATAAACTAAATATTGTTAGATTTTATAACATGTTTAATTTATGAATTCTGTACGTTCAGAAGTATGATATTCCTAGTTTTGGTGTCTTTGAAGGATTTTGCACTGTATATCTTTTCAGGTTGGCTCCTTTCGGACTGATTTGTGGGTGCCCAGGATAACAGTCATGTTGCCACTTTATTTATAACATAATTGCATATTATTAAACCATTTCGTTGAACACCAAACATATTCCAGGTTAGCTATAGGCTTTCCTTTTATCGCAGTGTGCGGCCGTGAGCACGTAGCTCGGGTGGATCAGGAAATCAATCTGCACTGATTCCATGTATGGAGCATGGAGTTCTTTTTGGCGTTTTTTTGCCATTGATGATATCAGCTCCAAATGTGCCTAATCAAGCAAAGATACATGTTTGAGCTAACAGAAAACATTTCAGTTTTGTAATAAGTAAAGCATTAGTTTGTGAAGTGAAACGCAAGCTCATCAAAGCTATGTATGCTGCTTTCATTTTGATGAGATGCTGCTGGTGAGACCACCGCGGAGGTCTCTACCACAAGACACATCCTTTAAAGTCAATGACGATGCAAAATGCTGAATTTGCCATTTTGCTGCAAAAACATCTCTTTTTTCTTGATTACAAGATCCTCTCCACCATATCTTGGTAAAACTGATGTCTTTCTGGTGAAGATTCATTTCTTTGGCTGCATTTCTCTAGACTATTCATGATGGAATTCTTTGATTCCTCTCTTGGTTTGATCAAACATGTTTTTTGTAATGGCTTATTTTCATTTTTATAATAGAATTTTTCTAGTTTTTGTTTTACAGATAGATGCGGCACATATCATGAATAGGGAGTCCCAGACTTGGACAAATCCTTTTTTTTTTTTTTTTGGTAAACTATCGGAAATGTTTAATAAATATCACCTAGAACTAAACATTGCTTTTAAACACATATGTCTTTATCACTGCTTTGTATCGTAATTTTTGGTCTGCCACTTCTTCTTTGAAGTTTTCAGTTGTAACAGTCAGGTTCTTACCATGACCCTTTTGCTGTATGGGCCATTCTACAGAATTGGTCCAAACTGCTGTCCCACGACCAAAAAACACATTTAGAAAGCATTTGCTAAGATCCTTCTATTATCTATTGAAACCCACAATCATATTTAAAATCTAAGCTTAATATATATAAAATCATAATTTATTAGGTATTTTCAATTGGGAGGTGGGCAGCCTTCCCAAACCGTAAATTTCAGCTTATGAAAATATAGATTTTTTTTAAAAAAACGTTTCCAACTCTGACTTTGGACCAATTCTGTAGAATGGCCCATATATGTATTTATTCTTATTAGAAAATAAAACCACAAAAATGTTAGTTTTAAATTTTAGTATCACCAAAAAAAATTACTTAAAAAAAAATTCACAATCAACCCATTCTGAATGTTAAACTAAATGTTAAACACCTTTTGCTGGAAGAAACTGTACTCATTTTGTACCCTTCTGATGGAAATATCATTTCAAATGTGTATATCAAACCAAAATTCAGTCACAGGCATCTGATGTATCCATTCCTGATTTACTAGGTCTATGTATAAATGTTATTAATGTAAACCATTATGTACTCGAAAGCATGGACGTTTTGGGAAATTTCTTCTCATAAACAACAATCTGCATGCATAGAGGTGGTAATTGTGGAAATACAGAGACAAGTCATCAGCAATTGTATGATTAAGCATAATTTGCAAGTGCTGTGGACACAAAAATCTTAAGTTTATTTTTTCTTCATCATTGCTTTGATCCAACGTGCATGTTTCCAAACTTCAGTGTAAATATTCGGTACATCAGGATATTTACACTCCTTTATGTTGAAGGAAACAATGCCCACTGCCACTGAATTGCACACCAATGGGCCTCCAGAATCGCCCTGCAAGAAAATATGTGAAGAAGATGTTTAATAGAAGAGCAATGATCCATCCCTAGTCCAAAACAACAACAAAAATACTACAATACATTTATGTGTATATGAAGATGAGACTGTGGCTAGTTGTAACACTTTTTATCTTTCTTAATTGTCTGAAAACCTTATAGTTTATACATTTAAGACATTGTGACAACCTGCCTGTCTCTCTTGTATATTCTTACCAAGCACACTCCACTGTTCTGTTTATATCCTCCAGCACAGATGACGTTTGGTGGAAGTTGTGTGATGTTTTCTTTGTATTTCTTCCATGCATCCTTGCAGTCCCGGATGTCAACAGTTGTTACATTCAAGGCCAAAAGGTCATTAACAACTTTACGCTGTTTAGTGGAACCCCATCCAGCAACCAAGCACTGGGTATTGCTTTTAACACTGTAATGCTGATGTGGGATTTTCACCGTCTTCACCTTTCCTCCCAAAACTACTTTCCTGGAAATCTGAAAATGCAAATACTTAGTTATTAAATGTGCATGTCATCTTGTGAAAATTTCATTACAACTCAATACGTGTTTCTTTACCTTAAGAAGCATGATGTCATCTCCCATCTTAAAGTATTTAAATGTTTTTGGTATAAATTGGCGAACAACATCAAATCTTTTTAGATTTTTGCTTGGAGAAATATTATGGTCGCCAACAACGACTGTCATCTCTTCACTGGAATACAATAAATCGGAGGGAGTCAAACTCACATTCTCATGAATTGTTCAATCACCAATCATAATTTACTCATTTCAAAGTTTTTTTTTTTTTTTTAAGAGCATAGATATTTAATTTAGTGTTAAACATGGCTCCAAAAATGAATAACTTACCTTGCACAGTGTGCAGCTGTGAGCACATATTGAGGATATATCAGAAATCCTCCACATAGATGTTTTTTATTTTTCTGCACTGAGACCATGTATTGCAAGGAATTTTTTAAAGCTTTTTTCCCATTGATTATGTCATCTCCAGCCACAACTATTGAAAAAACAAGACAGAGATAACTATAAACTCAAATAATAGCCCCTATAATGGCACAAGTGTGATGTTTGAAGATTAAGAATTACTAATGAAAGAAGAAACCTGTGATGTGCAGTGTAGTCACAGCTGTAGCAAAAAGAATCGCAGTGAAGCCTGTCATTGTGGAACAATGAAAATGTGTCACTGACTTTCTAACTACTCAGTGTAAAAGGGCAAGCCTCCCTTTACACAGCAAACCACAGCATTTCCTGTATGTTTCTTCTGTTAAAAGGGTCATATGACGTTGCTAAAAAGAATATTATTTTGTGTATTTTGTGTAATGCAATGGTTTTATGCGGCTTAAGGTTCAAAAAACATTATTTTCCACATACTGTACATTATTGTTTCTCCTCTGTGCCCCGCCTTTCTGAAACGTGTCGATTTTTACAAAGCTCATTGTTCGGAAAAAGCAAGGTGTGCTCTGATTGACCAGCTATCTAGTTGTGATCAGCCAAATACCTCAAGTGTTTTACGGAAATGTTACACCCCTTACCATACTGTGATACCATCTCCTGGCACGACCAGACAAAACCAATAAAACCCATTACAAACGAGGCATTTGCTGCATCCAGTGGGGACGTAATTACTGATTATAATGACTACTGTGAACAGTTTTTTTTCTGTGTGGCGTATCGTGCTGCGCAAACATAAAACCATGTCTGCATCTGTGATCGGAGAAACTACAAACAACAAGCGCTACCCTACACTGCTCAAAAGTTGTGTTTAAATCATCAGTGGCAAATCCTTTAAATATAAAAAACTTACCTACTGTGAGTCAAAAGCGACGGATTGTTCTTGCAAAGTTGGAATTGCCTCACTTTATAGAGACCGACACCGGCATTGTAGGCCACTCTCTCAGGAAACAGTCCTAGTCCTTCAAAAAATTGTGCTGCACACATCTGAATATTTCGGTTGAACTGTTCCGGAAAAAAAGTTGTAAATACAACTTACCCAATGATTTCTAATTTTGTCCTCTTTTGGAAGGCCAAACAAAGTACAAATACTACAGCGAGAATCAAAGTTATGCCTTCTTTCTTTGTGTGAACATTTGGGCAGTGTTATGCAAATCTTCCCACATAGTGAGGTAGACATGTGGGGGCGTGTTAGAATGAGCAATTTTAGGAGGGCGTAGTTGACCCCGTAACTTTGATAAAGAATATCTCTAAATTTGAGACTTTAGTCTTTGCAACTTTATAGATCTTTTTTGTGCACCAAGAGCTTGTAACACTCCAAAGAGAAATGATATGACCCCTTTAATTAAACATAAAGTGTCTAAAGTATTATGATAAAATGAGGATTCCTGTTAATTCACCCAAGAATTTAAATTGTCATCATTTTCTCACCATCATGTCATTCCAAACCTGTAATATTTTATTTCTTCTGTGGAACACATACTTCGAAATACTGAAACTGTGTTTTTCCATACAATAAAAGTTAATGCATTCCAAAATCAACACTGGCCCCCATTGACATTGTCCATTGTATAGACCTTTTCCATAGAAAAAATAAAGTCATGAGGGTCAGTAAATGATGACATTTATTTTGTGGTGAATTTTCCATTAAATTCTATAAATAGTGCATTTTAGGTGGATTTTCCTGATAGGTACAAACACTTTGGCTCTGTCAAAACATTGCTCGCTTGCTTGAAAACCCTGACAAGCTTAGCACAACAGTGGTTCCATCATGAGGCAGTGGCATATGAGGAGAGTGTTTTGAGAAACCTGTGTGAATATATATATATATATATATATATATATATATATATGTATAAAATATAGACTTTATTTCATGCATATTCACTTAGGAATGTTAGCTCGCAACTTGAATTTATTATTATTATTATTTTAATCTGTGGTGAATCTGTGATGACCTTGCATAGGTATCAGAATTTCTTTTTTTTTGACGCGTCTGCAAACTAGACTTTCTCACAGACTGTCTGACCACATGCAATGAGCTCGACCCCAACAGGAAACTAGGCCTGCTGAGAACAGTTGACAGCATCTATCCACAGAAAAGCTTTTGGAGCTTGTCACATCAGTCAAGTTTTATTCAATTCATTCATTATTAAATGAGCTTGAAATATTCACACATATAAGCAGACTTGTTGAAGTTTATTCATCAAGTTCTTACTTCACACCTTCAAGAACAGCATTTATCCATTTTAGATATTTGGAAATCTTGGTGTAGACATTTGGAAGATTAGGTGAGTCACAGTTGTTTTTTTCATAGAATGAAACCACACCGACTGCGACATTATTGCACACCAAAGGTCCTCCAGAATCCCCCTGAGAAAAGTCATGAAAGTGCAGGGCGTGAATAAAATTTAACTGTCAAACTATTTGTGATTAATCCAGAATATTATTTGTACCTGGCAAAATCCTCCACGACCGCCTGCACACACCATACGTGAGTTGGAGTAATCTTTTCCCCACTTCTTCTGACATTCTTTGTTGTCAATGATGGTGACGTCCACCTCCATAAGCTTAGCACTTGATACATCACTGTTGTTTTTCTTCCCCCATCCTGCAACACTGCATTTGACCTTGGCCTTGATGTCCTTATCTTTCTTTGGTATGGAGATCAACTTCACGTTCTTGCTCTTTTCGACTTCTCCATATAGCTACACCAAGTAATTCAACCACTAATGCAGATCATTTTCAAAAAAATTATACAAATTGCAACTTTTTTGTATTTGCATTCTGTTTACTTATAAGGATAATTGGATAACTAGGTATGTTAGTATTTTTGCAATTGTTACATGTATGCTTTAAAAGAATTGAAACATGAAACACAACAGTACAAAATTTTGAATAGTAATTAAGTATTGTAAATATTGTTCAGTTTACAGCATATAGGATCAGGGCCCGTATTCACAAAACATCTTAAGGCTAAAAGTAGCTCCTAACTTGCGGATTTAGGAGAAAATCTTAAAAATAGAGGGCGTGTCAGTCCTAAATTTAGGACTGCTAAATTTTTGCTCTAAGAGTATTTCACAAAGCTTTTTAGCACTAAAATTATCCCAAATTGTTTTGTTTTTTTTCCTAATTGGTTTGGTTTGGGGGTTATCCCAACTCCAAATGTTTGATTAATATATGTTCTCGCATCCAGCTTGGTTTTCTTTTATGTTTGCATGTCTTACTATCAGCCATGATTTTTCTGCTTATTAAAAGGCTGTTTATATGCATATTACCAAAATTTTATGACAAATCATTAACGGGCGGTCTATGTGAAAATATAGTGCGTTGGGCAGGACATCCATATGCTCACCTAACATTCATCGACCTCAAATATGGCTTATCATCTGAGATATGTATGTAGTAACTTTACATGGCAGCTCAATTTAAGTTAGCCTAGAAATAAGTGTGCATGTTTGTGCGGCGTGTGAAAGCTGAACAGCGTGCTTGGGCTACTGCGTGACAGATGGAGGCGCCTCTGTGATCATTTGCTCTTAAAATACTTTGTCATTTTTGGTTATACAGATAAGAGTAATGCATCTTTTGTATCTGTAAATACGTTTATTCATGTGCACTCAGAATAGCAACACAATGATGTGCTTTTGTAAAATAAAGCAAACATGATGTGCTTTCTATCATCTTGGACTCTGTGAATTGAGCGTGTCACTTCAAAACTCTGTGGATGCTTGCCTTATTACAGACATGAAAAATATATCTATAGAGAGTGAAACTTTTAAGTGAACCAATTAAAACAGAAAACAAATATTCTCACATTATGTTATCCGTATGAAGCGTGCATACAGGTGCATACTGCGGAGATGAGTCACTGTCGCAGACTTCATCTCTTAAACCGAGAACAGAAAGCACTAGTGTAACAATACATTACGACATTACAGTACATTAAAACGAATAACTTCTACTCGACCAGATAAATCTTTAGTCAAGGGCAGCCCTAATGCATATTGGCTAATTGTTTATGAGAAGCATACATATAAGAGGCTGACACTATAGCCTACTTATTTAATTAGTGACACTTAGCCTGCATTTTAAAATATTTATTTGAATGTGGCAATTATTATTTTTATTTTAAAACCTTTATCTGAATAAGGCAACATAATATCGTGCTCTGCAATATTTCCATGAATAAATCTCTGACAGAGACTATCAGCCAATCACTGTGTGCATAGTTAGTAAGTATGCTGACATCATCCATTGCAACAAGGTTAACCCCGGCCTTACTCTTAGCTTAAGACTTCTGTCTATTCCTTAGTAAATGTTGGTCTCAGCAGCTTCTTGGCATTACATCCTGTGACATAGGTTGTACTGTTCTTGGGGTCAGTCAAAAGTTTTTGTGTGTTCTCAGTCGTCTTTTCGCTCCTGTGCTGCTGTTCTAATAGGAGCTGATTACTGGCACCTGATACTCGTTGGCTGATCACCAACCAACTCATTCACTGGCTCCTCCAGAAAGGAAACCAGCTATAAAATCCAGCAAGATAGTACAACTTGGAGGAGAGAGGAAAGGAGAAAGTTTGAGCTGTCTCCCCCTCCCCCACTCAGAGGACCTTGACCTTGACCTTGACCTTGACCTTGACCTTGACTCTCACTTAGATTGTTATATGCAACTCAATATTGCTGACGCTTTAATAGTCCTTCAGTCAATTTTGGTCAAGTTGTTTACTTTATAATTTGTAGGGAGGATGGTGCCATTTGTTTTGTTAACTCCTTTTCTCCAGTTTTTGGGAAAGCTAGGTAGTTAAGGAAGTTTATTTTCTCTTTATTTATTTTCCCAGAGTTAGGTAAGTTAGATTTTAAAATGGAGTAAGCAACTGTTTTGTTTATTCTGGCTATGCCCCCTCCTGAAGCCTTTTTGCTTTGTTCTTGTTACTCCTGCATGTATAAATAATATAATGAATCAAATTATAGTGGATCCTTTAGTGGTTAGCAGTGTTCTTAAGGCTGGGACTGGAATGAGAGGCTCCATGTAGACTTCCGTTTCACTTTGTTACGTATTCTTCAATTCCCCTAGACTAATTAGAAAGCCGGAACGTAGCACTTGGCTAAACACTTTAACTGCTATTTAGGAGAACTATTAGGGTAAAGATAAAATGTTTTGTGAATATGGGCCAAGATCTCTATGGATTTGTTGATGTAAAAATCTTATGTTGTGGCATCTCTGATCTTAAATCTTGTAATTACAACAAAAGACAAAACCAATAAAGTTTCCACATTCCCATTCCAAGTCACATCCAAATGTGTTGTGAAATCCAATCCAAATTCAAATTCTCAGTGTGTCTCAGTCTGAACAATCAGGTTTCAGGTAGCTTGTTTTATCACTTTGTTAGTTTGGGAAACAATGTTTGAATCAAAGCATTTGATGATTTGCAAAATGACTAGTCAGTCCTTAATATCAGATTTAAAACCAAATCAGATTTGTGTGCAATGTGAACAAGGCAAAATTTTGTTTAGTGTATAGTTAAAACACTATTGCTTCATTGCAGTTTGCTCTGCCAAACTAGCTGAGTCATTTACCTGAAGTAGCATGATGTCATTTAGCAGGTCCTTATACCCAGGGTGGATGTGGTAGAATTTCACACCCATGTGACCAGAGCCTTTAGTGTAATCATGAGCTCCAACCACAACTGTCAGCTTGTCTCCGCTGACAAGATGAAGAAAACAAACATTGCTTTAAGAAAAGAACAATATTTGTTGAACTACATACCAAAAGTAATGTCACTGAAGAGCCATTATTTATTCCCCAAAGAAAGTTTCAGTAAACACTTCTTAAAAGAGAAATTTTTCTTAGTATGAAGCCCATTTTAATAATCCAAGAACCATTTGTGCAGTGGAAATGTTCTATGGATGATAAAGGTTCATCATACACCCATCAATGCCAATAAAGAATCTTTATTTTTGAGACCTTATGAGTCGTGGGCGCATTTGTTTGGGTACTATTATACTTTGTGTTATTTCCAAAGAAGTCGCACCAAGTGATGACCTTGTGCTGCAGTAAAATTGTAACTTAAAAAAAAAACACTTACTATTTGAAGCAGTGCGCAGCTGTCATGACAAATTGTGCAGACACAAGGAAGCCACCGCATATGTGTTTTTTATTTCTTTGAATTGAAACCATGTAGGGTCTTGAATGAGGTTTGGCTTCTGTGCCATTCACTATACCCACTTGCACAGATTCTAAGATAGAGAAAAATTGTTTAGGTTGGTTAAGTGAGAAGTAGACTTGACCTAATGTTCTCACAGAGCGTAACATTGCATAAAATGAACATAAACATATCATATTTATGATAAATGTAGAATACATAACGTAATAGAAGTCAGTTATTTTCCAGCATTTTCTTACCTGGAACACTCAGGTTTGGTAGCATGGTGACTAGCAAAAGCACCTTGATGATCATGATGTTGTTCTTGGAAGGTTTCTCAGGAGTTCTGAAGATCTCACTGGTGTTGTTGGTAGTATTTAATGCAAAGTGGGCTGGTTTAGCCCCCCAGTACCAGTCATACTTCTTTCACAGCTTGATGTGGCTTTTGCAGCACCGAGGTGGAAAAGATAGGTGTTAGGTTTGTGGTCTTGATGTAAGTAGACTATTCTCCCCCATGTATGATGTAAATGATAATATTTCTTGTAAATTATGTTAGGTGTGAGAAAACTGTCTCTCTCTGGTTAGATCTCTGAAGGTCAGTTCACACTGCATTAAAAGATGCCACCCAAAAGTAACAGTTGGTGGGGTTTTGTCTGATCATCGCATAACCCATGTTGCCAAAGATCAGTGCTTGTTTTCGTCGATAGAACCAAACAATGAGAAGTGACATGCTATACTTGGTTCGCTCATATCTCAAACTTTTTAGTTGACTTTACTTAAAATTCAAACAATTAGTTGATTTTTTTTATTATAAATATATAGTAATCTGTACAATTTGCATACTATGCATTTGTTGCTCAGAAAACCCTCATACGATAAAGTGACTATACAACGCTCTATTTAAAAATCAACATTTGCAGATGTTGGTGCACTTGGTGGTCTTTCTGGTAATGTTACCTCATGCCTGTGTGCCATCGGAAGCTGGATAATTGAAACACACTCTTCTGGAGAAACACTTAATTGGTATTTTTAAGGCAATCAGTGTTCATGGTTTTTAACAAGTAAATCAGATTGTTCTTCATGTAAATACAGCATAGAATCTGAAATTGCCATGTTACATTAGTTATTACTGGTGTCAGAAGTATTGACATTCATTACTCAGGTAGAAGTAAAGATAGGGTTAAAAAAAAACCTTTGTAGAAGCTGAAGTATGAACTTCTTTTTACTCAAGTAAAAGTGTAAAAGTACTGGTTTTAAAACTACTTAAAGTATAAAAGTAAAAGTAATGTACGGGAAAAAATGCCATTAAGAACAAAAGCTTAGGCCGCGCAACAGGGGCCTATTGTGCACTACCCCACCTCCTCAAAAAAACATTTTTCTAAAGGCCATAGGCCATAATGACTATAATGTTATATTGAAATGTTCATGTTGAAACATTTGGGATGCGCTAGGCTACCTGTTTCAGACACATATGCCCACTGAAAATGAATGCATTTTAGTACAATGCAAATACATTAAAGAACTAGAGATATGATGACTAGTTGCTTATAAGTATTTTTATGGTGCAAGAAGTCAAACTTCAGAGGCATGTCATCAATAACCTTTAATGGAATGTAAATGTACATCCAAGCTTAGCTGCAAGAATCTGCGAGGGCAATGGACAATAAAATTGGTGTACCCAGGGCAGGCTTAGTAACAATTACTCTTGTATGGTTGTCTATTTACAATAACATAACATAAGTGCTGTCAAAATGAATGATTAATCTAAGTGGTTAATAAAAAAAAAAGACAAAAAAGAACTCATAATCCTGATACCTTCTTGATTGATACCTTCCTGTATTCGGTACATACGTCTGCTATGTCCAGTGTGTGTGTGTGTGTGTGTGTGTGGGGGGGGGGGGGGGGGTAAGTATAACCTACTTATTACAACATTGTCAATCGCATTGTGAATCGCAAACGCTATTCAAATGTCTTGCTACCGAACTATATTTTTTGATAAATGAACCCAACATTAGCTATGTCCTTGCTGGAGTGTGATGTGATTCGTGTCATGTGCAGGTGCGGTGGATCGGGTACAAACTAATACGGTGTCAGAATATACTTCTCATCCAACCACAGTCAAATTCAGTCCATCCGGATGGTGCGATTTATCTGGATAGGTTTTTGTTTTGTTTTTTTGAACGATAAGTCAGAATGAAAACAAGCCGAAATGAAATAGCAGTAACAAAGCTATTTTTAAAATGTAAGGAGTCGAAAGTACAGATACTTGCGTGAAAATGAAAGGAGTAGAAGTAAAAAGTTATTACTCCTGTAAAGTATAGATACCCCAAACTTCTACTTAAGTAAGGTAACAAAGTATTCGTTCTTTGTTACTTGACACCTCTGTTAGTTAGCTCAACTTAAAGTACAACCAGTATATCTAACTTAAAATGAATTTGTTGAAACGAAGCAGTGCTTTATTTTGTTTTTGTAAGGAAATCATTTTTGTAATATCTGCATGCTTTTTTTAAGGTCCACTAATTACAGTATTAACAGTCTTCTATTAAACTTGTAATTATTTATAGATAGATTATACACATCCACATATGTGTATGTACAGTATACGGATGGAAACCAAGTGAACTAATGTGAAATCACTTTGGATGTGCCCCCCATGTACAGTAATATGATAATTATATGTGGTGACAAGGAGGACACTATACAACTGATTGATGCTTGCCATGTGATACTTTTATTGAAAGAAGGTTTATGAGAGAATTCAAGAAAACAATTCTTCTTTTTTATTTTCCATGAAGTCACTTAACATTTCTCATGTTTTTTTTAATCCATGGAAGAAAAGCTGAAATCTTGGCATACACATTAGGTCTCTGGGGTGAATTACATTCAATTCCACCAAAAGATGTGATACCAACTGCAATGTTTCCACAAACCAGAGGACCCCCTGAATCCCCCTGAGGAAACAGATCAGCATGTCATTAGTGAAACCAGTTCATGCATTACCATAACATTTGTGAATCATCTTTTGTACGTACTTGGCAGGTTCCACCCCAGCCACGGACACAGATCATCTGTGAGTCTATGTAAAGAGTTCCCCATCGAGCTAGACACACTGCAGGATTGTGTATAAACACGTCTGCCTCTTGTAGATGAGTACTCACTGAGCCATTGGGCTGCTGTATTCCCCAGCCCATAACACTACAGTTACTTCTTGCTTTTACATCTTCTCCTTCCTTTGGTAATTCTATCTTGTTAACACTGTAGTTTAGATCTATCTTTTTATCTAACTGGAATTCAAAAACACAACCATGATTAATAAGCATAATGTTTAATAAGTCTAATTTCAGTTGATTGTACTGCTGTTCTTTAGGTTAGGACAGAAAACCCAAAGGCTAAGTTGAATTAAATTATATGATTTAATGAGCCTCTAAAAAAGTATATTTCCTACATTTTGTTCACTTTTTTTTCTGCAGTTTTTGTATTGGTACAATGAGCAATACCTTGGAAACAGATTCCAAAAAGCCCTTGGTATTTTCTGTGTCCTGACCAGAAAAGCGTTTTCAACAAGTATTATTAGCAACGTTGTTTACCATCAAAAGCATGATGTCATTCCGTGAAGGTCCTGAGCAGGATTCTAGATGTGGGATGCATTTCTTCACTTTGATGCGGTTCGAGCTTATACTCTTGGTTATGTCAAGCACACCAACCACAGCTGTCAGAAACTGTGGACATCTCTCGATAGCACTTATTAGAAAGATTGATTTATGGAATTATGATGCTTATTTATGACATGCAATACACTGTATAGTTGCACTGGAGTCATTTTGTTAAATTAACGTTTCAGTAAAAAGTAATCAAAACTCTTACTCTTCCCAGCAATGTGCAGCAGTCAAGACCCACTGATCAGAGATGAGGAATCCACCGCAGATATGTTCCTTGTTCAATTGAATCGAAACCATGTAAGGTCTGTGTTTGGCCAACCTGCCATTCACTATACCCACATTCACATGAGCTGAGAGAGAGATAGTGTTATAAGTGAACTTATTCAGCACATACCAATGAATTACTCTTAGAATTCATTCACAATCAGTC
Source organism: Carassius carassius (assembly GCF_963082965.1). Taxonomy (NCBI): domain Eukaryota; kingdom Metazoa; phylum Chordata; class Actinopteri; order Cypriniformes; family Cyprinidae; genus Carassius; species Carassius carassius. Next base: position 20,858,386 of record NC_081770.1, on the reverse strand, counting down.
TCACCAGTGAAGATCAGGTGTGGCAGCAGAGAGGCCAGCAGGAGCAGAGAGATGATGGTCATCATGAAGACAATTAGTGAGCTCTCGCTGACAAACCACTGTATAAATATACTTTAAAGGTGGGCGGAGACATTGAGCTACCTACTCCTAAAAAAAAATCTTGTAACATGAGCGAGCATTGTTCTTGTTAATCCTTGTGGTCACAAATTTAAACCCCATATGGTTTGCGTGATAAGAATTAAGCATGTATTATGATCATAAATAGGAATGATGGAAATGTGCTTTGCACCTTAAAACCGACAGATAAAAATGCTGGCATTTCTCACTTAACATTCCTAAACCCTGGGTTAACATTTTTATTTGCAGATGTGAAGCATCAATGTAACTGACTGGACAAAGGGAGTACTGTATGTGACCTGTTTACACAATGGCTCTAGCATTATGCATTCTCTTATTATTGCAGACTATACTATCAAGTTTTTCCTGAATGGACTTTTTGGTGAACTGTAAAGATTCAAATAAAATGGCCTCCTCTTCACTCCAATTCATGCTTTATTTTACATGACCTTATTCTACACCCAATACCTAAACTTAACTACCTTACTAACTATTAATAAGCAGCAAATTAGGAATTTATTAAGGCAAAAGTCGTGGTTAATAGTGAATAAATGTTCCCCATTCTTAAGTGTTACCACACATATCGTACATGAGTCATGACCATATTCTACATCCTACCCAACACCTAAACTTAACAACTACATTAATAACTATTAATAAGCAGCAAATTAGCAGTTTATTGAGGCAAAAATCATAGTTAATCGTTTGTTAATAGTGAGAACTGGACCTTAAAATAAAAGCGTGACCTTAAAACCCATAAGAACTTCGTTCAATTAAAGATAAAACCAGATGATGCAGTTGAAGTGCAGACTTTAAGCTTTAATTCAAGGGGTTGAACAAAAATCTAACATAAAATGCTTAGAAATTACAACCATTTTTATACACAGCCCCCCCCCCCCACACACACACTTCTAGGGGCTCAAATTGGACAAATAATCATACACAAAATGATCATTGGTCTTTATGGTCTTTTTTATATATATATATGTATTAGCAATTTGATCAATTATGATACATTCTGTACACAGTAGACCAATCAAAACATACCGGTTAATCTGACCAATCAGAGAAGAATAGCCTCATGCAAAGGAGGGGTTTGGAAAGAATCATCTTGTCATGAGTCCGGACCCGGTGTTCCTCCCTCTCACCACCAGAGGGCGCCACTTCCCCATCTCCCGGACTCATTCACCTTAACACTACACATCTGGTTCACTCTGCACACCTGTTGCATCCACTCACACACTTACACGCACACCTGGTGCCCATTGTCAATTAGTATATATTCTCCACTCTCACACCACTCTTTCTGGCTGCATTAATCATTGTTTATGTATGCTGTGGTTCCTGGTATTCGTGTTTTTGCATCTTTGCTTGTCACCATGATTTGTTTCTGTTTTGTTTTTGCTGTGTTGGTTTTTGTTCTCTTTTATTAAAAAGGGATAATTTCCCTGCATTTGGACCCAGACCCTACTTCTTCCTCGGCGCGTGACACTTCGAACAAATCCTAGACCTTTTTCACATTTACAGGTTTCTCCACCGCAAAAGTCCACCTACAGTAGTTGGGTAAACTTTGAGAGCAGTGAATGGGAGAGAACCACATACATATATAAATGGTAATAAGTTGATTTTCCTAAATCTCCTTTTTTTCAACGTTTATATCTTTTCCTATTAAACCTGCCACTTATATACGTTATGTGTGTGTGTGTGTGTGTGTGTGTGTGTGTGTGTGTGTGTGTGTGTGTGTGTGTGTGTGTGTGTGTGATTTGAGGTTTCCTGGTGGGGAGGGGTAGAACAATTGTGCTCAGAAGAAATTAGCAACAACAGAATGGAAATTGGAGGGGAAGACTGCCTTTAATCACTGGATGTACAGACGTCATTTCATTGAAAAAAAGAAAAAAGGGAATATTCACTGTTCTGTGTAAACTCTGACTACCAAGGATTAATTTGAGATTGATAGAAATGTCCTTGCTGTGTCAATCTAGTCTTTTTCAAAATTCATGTTTGCAATGTAGTTTTTTAATTTATTTTTTTTAGATTCAATATTTGACCTGGCCGTGATATTGCTGGGAATTTCATATTTTTTCAATATCGGTTTTTGTAATGTTGGTGTTTATTAAATGTACTTAATTATAAGTAAATATGCTTTAAAATAAGATGTCATTTTGGTTTATTCAGTGTTACTAGCAAACACTAACAGCAAGGTACATTAGTGTTTGTATATTGTAAGTATTAACTCTCCATACATTGCGCTTGAAAAAGAAGCTATTGGGACTCTTGTTGGTGAATTCAATATATTTTGTGGAATATATTTTTTTCTTTGTATATGTCAAAATAGTATAAGATTAGACTGATTTAATATATGTGATATCAAATAAGGGTTAGCACAAATGCAATCTAAAAGTAATCAGATTATTACCCAAAATATGTAATCTAAGAGAGACATATATTACTGGCTACAAATTGTCATGTAATCAGTAATTAATCAATTCATAAGTAATCTCCCCAGCTCTGTGTGTATATACACACATATATCTGTGTATATATGTGTGTGTGTGAATTCAAGAACTTATCTCACTTCACATTTCTAATTATGCTGTTGATCCATTAAATATATGGTGAAACCTTAGTATACACATTAGGAAACTGAGGTGAATTGCACTGAAGTTTAGATCCAAAATCTGTGATGCCAACTGCAGTGTCTCTACAAACCAAAGGACCTCCTGAGTCATACTGTGAAGAAATCCAGAACAAAACATCACTAAAATGCCAAATACTGTATCTATTGACACTCATTTCACTAATTAACGTAATCAGTTCTGTGAATCATCTTTTGTACGTACACGGCAGGATCCACCATGGCCACGTGTGCACATCATCTTTGAGATGGAGTAGATTGTTCCCCATTTTTTTTCTTCACATTCTGTGTTATTCAGTATATACACGCTTGCCTCCATTAGACGATTGCTCAGTGTGCCGTTAGTCTCCAGTTGTCCCCAGCCGGCAACACTACAGATAGTATCTGCTTCGACATCTTCCCCATCCTTTGGTAACAGTATCCAGTTAACATAGTTATTTAGGTTGAGTTTTTCCTGTAGCTATAATTCAAAAACACAACCATTATTAATAAAGAGGTTTAATAATCTTTTTTAAGATCGAACTGAAGTTGATTGCAATGCTATTTTTAGGGTAGTACCGAAGCCCTGAAGGCCAAGGTGATTTTTGATGGTGCTGATTAGAATCTGATCAGGAATAACTAGTTTTATGTACTGATCACTATTCTGAATAACTAAAAACATTACAACTGGATACCCTTAAATACATGATGTCATTCAGACCACAGTGTGGGATGTAGTTCTTCACTCCAATGTGATCAGAACTCTTACTGTTCCTTAAATCATGAGCACCAACCACAACGGTCAGAATCTCATTTCTGTTGAAAAAGCATTATGTGCTGGGTTAGGGAGTCATGATGCTGCTCATTTATGACATATATGGTGGCTATATATTGGAGTTATATATCAGCCAAAATTATTTTAGCACATGAAACACAGTTCAGAATAAACAAAACTCTTACTCATTCCAGCAATGTGCAGCAGTCATGACGAACTCATCAGAGATGAGGAATCCACCACAGACATGTGTCTTGTACTTCTGGAGAGAAACCATGTAAGGTCTGGAGTGGGGTTTCGCTTCTTTGCTGTTCACTATACCCAAATTCATACAAATTGAGAGAAATAGAACTATTAGTGAGCTTATTCTGTACACAACAATTAAACGTCATTATAAATGCTGTTATATAATCACCAGTGAAGGTCAGGTGTGGCAGCAGAGAGGCCAGCAGGATCAGAGAGATGATGATCATGATGAAGACAATGAGCTCTGACTGACAAAACACTAGAAATATACCTGAAATGTGGGTAGAGACACTGAGTTGCTCATGAGTTTTGCCTTTCTTGCAGCAATAAGCAACACAGTGATTAAAAGATATTGTAGTATAGATGAGAAGGATAAAGCATGCACAGTATGCATGCAATTTGGTATTTGAATATTTTACAGTTCACAATACAACTGTTATGAAGTGTCATAACAGATATTAATGTTCTTCCAGAAAGACTGAAATTTATCATTTTGATGCAGGATCAACAAGGACAATATGACGCAGACCGTTTTCTCCTTCCTTTATGGAGTAATGTTGACTGAGACATGATGCTGTAAGTCCCCTTAATCAGCTCATAGCAATTAAGCATTCTTAAAAAAATAAAAATAAAACTCTAAAATGATTGATTCTAATTAGGTGACAGACATCCTAAACTGCTGATTTTTTTCTTCTTCTTTAACTACATGGCCAAAATGGGTCCAGGAGGGTCTTGATTACATTACCAGTTTGCCAAATTGATTCAGTTACTTTGAAGAGCTTTGCACCCTAGAACAGCAAATAATACAACTCCACAAAGACACTGATCAAGCAAATAAATATAAAAATGACAAAATATTAGCATTTTTTTAACAAAATTGTATTTTATTATCTATAAAAATTATATTACTTCTGCTCTCCCCTCAACACACAAAAATTAACCCACAGACTCACACACAGAAACTTATCAGCTCTGCTATTTTATAAAAAAAAAAATTTCACTACTGAAAAACATGCTATGGGCCTTGCCAAACTGTGTCAGTTACTTCAAAGAGCTTTGCACCCTAGTACAGCAAAAGAATCGAACACCACAAACAAGCAAGTAAATGTATTTTATCTATTAAAATTATCTTACTTCTGCTCTCTCCTCAACACACAAAAATGAACCCACAGACTCACACACAGAAACTTATCAGCTCTGCTATTTCACCAATATGTTTTCTTTCACTACTGAAAAACATGACATTTCTCAGAAACGAGACCAGATGTCATAGATAGATATCTGAGTGGTTGAGCTGTGTTGAGCTGTGCATCTGTTTGTGGGAACTGGTCATGAGCACAGCCAAATATCTTAATCAGAACTTATAAATAAAGACAGCATTAATGTTTTTTTATTTAACGATTTTTGCATTAAAAGCAATCTAAGGTGGGCTATTTGATTAAAAATTTGAGAAAGAATAATAATAATAATAATACATTTTATTTGTAATGTGCCTTTCTTAAAGGGATAGTTCACCCAAAAATGATGTAATTAATAACTTAATGTTGTTCCAAACCCATAAGACCTCCGTTCATCTTTGGAACACAGTTTAAGATATTTTAGATTTAGTCCGAGAGCTCTCAGTCCCTCCATTGAAGCTGTGTGTACGGTATACTGTCCATGTCCAGAAAGGTAAGAAAAACATCATCAAAGTAGTCCATGTGACATCAGACGGTCAGTTAGAATTTTTTGAAGCATCGAAAATACATTTTTAATCCAAAAATAACAAAAACTACGACTTTATTCAGCATTGTCTTCTCTTCCGTGTCTGTTGTGAGTGCGTTCACTGCAGTGTAGTGATATCCGGTTCGCAAACAAATTGAAACGAATCTTGCCCTGAAATAATATATTCAAGAAGTTTTCATTAAGTAACTTAACATTTTTGATTATTTTGTGGATCAATTGGCGGTATGCTGAAATCGTAGTACTGCTCCTACACATTAGGATGCTCCGGTAAATTACAGACGTTAAAATCACCAAATGAAGTGACACCAACTTCAGATTTTCCACAAACTAATGGACCTCCTGAATCCCCTTGATAAGAAACAGATCCACACATTAATTAGAATAGTATACCAGTTTAACCAGAAACAGAGTCTGTGAATTATGTTGTGTACATACTTTTCAGGATCCACCATGGCCATATGCACACATCATCTTTGAGATTGAATATTTCACATTTCCTTTTAAATAAATAAAACATTCAATCACTCTTTATAAAATTTAATCTCTCTGAATATATATATATATATATATATATATATATATATATATATATATATATATATATTAGGGGTGGCACGGTTCAACTTTTTCATGGTTCGGTTTGTTTCACGGTTTTAGCATCACGGTTTCGGTACAGTTCGGTATGTGCTATGTTTATGGAAAAACTATACTTTCTAATATATATAAAAAAGAATATTCTACCCAAATACAAGCACCAGCACAAATAAATACAATAGAGTAAAGATACAAAAAATAAACAGTGATTTTCAGTTTTTTGTTTTAGTTTTTTTTTTGTTTAGAGAGGTCTATTTTTAGGTACAGAAATTGAATAAAGTAATCAAATGTAAAACAGTATTGCATACTGGACTGTATATAAAGACTGTCACTTTAAGAGAATGCACTGATAAAGTAGATCTACGTTCAGCCGGCTATGTCTGCTGTAGTAGGATACTTACCAAAACGGGCATTTTGACATAATTTTGTCTGAATTTGTCCATTTAAACACAATACTTCAGAGAGAGCTTATATTTGTGCGCATTCTGAGGCATGGGTTTGCGCGCTTCGGATGAGCACATGCACAAATCTTCTCACTGGCTCTTAAATCTTTAAACTGACAAAGCTTTAATGAGTTTAGTCTAAACACAGATATGAACATTGTGCTGTTCAGGTCTCATATGTGAGTGCGCTATCAGCACCCGGGTGATGACGGAATAAATGACTGCTCATAATCCAGCATAAGGCAAACAAAAGTGAATATAGTATGTCCAAGGTTTTTTTTCTTATCTCATCGCTGTAGTTGTAATGTCTGGGAAGCCAGAATGCACATCCATCAACCGATACATGTATTAACTGAACCCAGTTTTGTTAGTTGACTTCCCCTCACACACTGCTGAGTATTGTTCGCACATATCCCTCCCCAGCGAAAGCTGTTTTCATAGTCTTGTCTTGTTTCAGTTTATAGTTTTCATAGTCTTGTTTCAGTTTATAGTTTTCATAGGTAGTCTTTTTCCTGCTTTGCCCTAAAAGTGTCTGATATTTATATTCAGACAATTACACGTTGCTGTCCCTTCACAGTTCCTACTCTCGTAAATTACTCGCGTTGTATGTTGACTTTTATACCTAAATATAATGTTAAACAACAGATATTTCAGCCCAATGAATGTTTTTGTACTGAATGTTGTCTCCCTCTCTGTGTTCTGTCTGTTTGATGCACGTGCCCTCTGCATCGGCGCTCTTTCGGTAAGATTTCAACTTAAAGCAGACTGTCAGGGTGACATTTACAGATAAAGATATGACCGTTAACAAAGTTTTTTGTGCCGAGGACGCACACAAGTATCCGTAAAAGTGCCTGACAGGCAAACCCTTACACTAATGCATCAGCTTGAAGCTTAAAGGTGCCATCTGTCATATCTGGCAAAAAAATCAAGTCATACTCCACATTCCATACCAGATGGGGGCAGTATGTCTCAATAAAGTGAATTGGTCTACTCTAGAGTAACAAACGAGAAACGGCATAGTCTCTATGCTCCGCCCCTACCTTCACAACAACCCTAGAGCATAGCTGAAGCCTATAAGACAGCGGTTCTCAATTGCAGTCCTCGCGCCCCACTGCTCTGCACATTTTGAACGTTTCTCTTAGAGCTTCAGACATTTGTTCTATTCGAACATAAGTGCCCTGTGAAGTGGACATCACAGGATATTCAGCCATGATTCCAGTTCGAAGCGAACGTAGCTATATGTTCCAATCAAAGTGCATTGAAGTGTGCAAGACGTGAATTTAAATTGTATCGATTTACAGAGGTATATGATGTCACAGTTGTCCATGTTTAAAGACGCTGCACAGCACAAATCAGTGAATGAATGTTTCGATGTGAGGTAAACTTCAACAGACTTCCCCTGCTCAGAGAGTAGGGAGCAATGAACATTTGAAAAACAGTTCATGCACGGAGTTCATTTCTAACGAGCTGATTATCTGAATCAGGTGTGTTAACAAAGAGAAACGTGCAAAATATGCAGAGCAGTGGGGCGCGAGGACTGGAATTGAAAACCGCTGCTATAAGAGGACGTTTTGCCTCCAGAGGAACATTGGGTGATGTCAAGTGATTTTGAAACATGACATCTTCAAGCTACTCCCCTTCACCTTTACCAGTGAATATGTTCATATTCGTTTTGTTCATATTACATCGAGTTGTAAATACACATTATTGGAATTAAATTAATTTGACAGACAGCATTCTGTCAACATCATTGGTCAACATCAGACAGCTGATGTTGACCAAGCTAGCGCCAACCAACGTAACCAGAGCTGCCAACTCTCACAAGCATTCACCGTGAGACACACGCAATTGACTCTTTTCACACGCTTTAACGCCACACATCAATTTTCTCACATACAGAAAAACCAAGAAGCAAAGAGGACACGGAGACCAACAGACTAGACAGAGCAGGTTACTTATGATATAAAAAAATGGGTAAGTTATAGCTAGCTAATTATCAAACGCAGCTACGGTTAGCCATCGCTAACATTAGCACGTTTCTAGAACAGCCTTCGATACATTTCTATGTTATAACTTCCCGAAAAAAAAATACACAAACATATAAAACAAACTTCTAGCGAAATACTAACAGCATCTAACTTACCAATCCAAAAGAAATGTTGCAAGTTCGGTGTCGGACCTCATTTCTTTCAGTTCCATCAGTTGGTTTACTCTGTTGTTTACCCTGTAGCGGGTGGTGGTCTCTTGCCAAGGGCTTAAGTCACATGAAGTAGTGGGCTGTACTTTCCACATGATTGACATCAGGTTCAGGTATGCCTACAAGCCGTGTGAGTTATTCGTGTATTGCAGGTTGGCTGGTGGTTATGTTGCCCGCATACCGCCTCCCATGGCCGAAACTGGTATTACGACACCTGTCGGGCCGGGGCTAGTAATGCTACTGCTAATTAAGGTTGATATCTCTGCAGCACTATAACTTTACATTTTTTTAATGACATCATCGCCCTTATTTCTTCTCATACTTTTGATGCATGTAGGTCATTTATTGAATATTTTTAGCTCAATTTTTGCACATGACACCTTTAAAATAAAGATTTATCATATTTTGGGCAGCTTGGATCACTTTTCTTGCAGGAGCTCATTCTGTTTCCTCCAATATTTGCAGATGCATTATGTCCATAGAAATTATTCAGTGTGGTAACTTGTTGCAACCGGCTGCAATATTGCAGTATGAATTGTGCTGCCCTGTCAGATTTTGCTACCTCCCATTAAAACAGATGGCAGATAAAACAGAAAATAAATCTCTTTAATTAATTTAATAGCAAAAAGTGCTATCTGTCAGATTTTGCTTCCAGTGACCCCAACTAAGCAAGCCAGAGTTGACAGCGGCAAGGAACCAAAACTCCATCGGTGACAGAATGGAGAAAAAACCTTGGGAGAAACCAGGCTCAGTTGGGAGGTCAGTTGTCCTCTGACCAGAAGAAACCAGCAGTTCAATTCCAGGCTGCAGCAAAGTCAGATTGTGCAGAAGAATCATCTGTTTCCTATGGTCTTGTCCCGGTGGTCGTCTGAGACAAGGTCTTTACAGGGGATCTGTATCTGGGTCTTTCAGGGATGTAGAGGTCCTTTCTAGGTGCTTATCCAACACCTGGTCTGGATACAGACTGGATCTGGTGGCTACGGTGACCTCGGAATAAGAGAGAAACAGACTAATATTAGCGTAGATGCCTTCTAATGATGTAGCAAGTACATCAGGTGTTATGGGAAGTGTTCCCGGTTCCGGTTTACCTAATTAATGCATCCTAAAAATCCTTTAACGGATTTGGGTATTAGAAGCATGTTAGTGTGTTATTTGTACACCAGGTTAAAGAGATGGTATTTAAGAGATTATATTATCAATACTGCAATTCCTAAAAGCATTCCTAATTTAGCTAACTATGCATCTAAATTTAGATCAAACTAGTCTCACATTTGATTATCTTTTCAAGCATTTGCTTCCATTCTTAGTTTTTTTTAATTTGATCATTACTTCAATAAATGCTCCTTCTGGAGCAGTATTATTTGGTAAATAAGTACAGCTTTGTTGCCAAAACATAACATATACTTTTCCTTTTTAAGTTAAAGGTGCTGTATCTAAGTTTCTGACTCTACTAAAGCCTAAATATACTATAATATATTTTCAGATATTTAAGAAACATGCTAACTTAACATACTTGTTTAACTGAAAAACAATGATACAGTTAGTTATTCTCCTTTGAAAATGTTTGTTCTGGGCCAGAATGCCCAGGGGTGTGTTCCAGAAAGCAGGGTTAACTTACCTTAAACTAAAACCTGAACTCTCGGTTGATTAACCCCAAACCTTGCTTTCTCGAGGTATGTGGTTCCAAAAACGCATCCGGGAGTAAATATATTCAACTCAGAATATGTTCCTGGTTAAGACTCAAGACATTCTCAACAGAGCGACGAATCGACGAGTCACTATAGAAACGGACGCTTAGAAAAAGTACGCCAAGCTGTTTCTTTCTTCTTCTTTTGTTCATTAGTTGTTTACATGCTTAGTGCATATCGCCAACTGATGGCTGTACAATAAATTAAATTTTTTTCCATTTAATCTTTAATCCTTTAGAATGAGATTTATATTGTTTGTTTTATGCCAATTATATATTAAGTCATATCAGAAATGTATTTGATTTAGAATTTAAACATTATAGAAAAAGCCACTCCACATAACATGTAATTAATAAAATAAATAAATATATATAAGTTAAACGTTACCTTGTCATAGTGTTTTATAATTTATACAGATAGCTCTTATATATGCCAATAAAATAAATAATCATATTAATATATAATAAGAATAATATATTACCTTATTTATTACTTATATCAGCGCTCCCTCATTAACATATCAAATATATATATATGTATATATATATATATATATATATATATATATATATAATCGGCTATATTACATATTGTAATATTATATAATGTTGTGCGCTATCTGTCACACCCACTGAAGGCTCGCTGAAGTGAACTAACCCTGGAACATAACCTGCTCCGGAGCAGGTTAAGTTCAGAGAGTGAATTGCTATGACAACTAACATACCCTGAAAGTTACCTCGTTTTTGGAACCGAAAGTTGAGGTTATCCGCTTACTCTTAAACATATCCGGGTATGTCACATAACCTGCTTTCTGGAATACCCCCCAGAATACACATTTGTTTTGTTTTTTTTAAACCCATCCAGTACTAGTTTACCCAATGGTATTTCGGCACCCTGGGTTGCCAGTTGGCAGGAAACACAGCTCATTTCATTTCGTTCATCATCAAGTGTGCTCGTTCCTGTTGTTATTGTCGTCAAACTGGCAACCTGCCTGTGCTTCAAGTCTGAGGAGGAGGGGCTGGGTGAAAAAAAAAACCTCTCCAAAATTTTGAATTTGGACTGCAATACCTAGCTCAATCACTCAGTGTTAATCCTACATATATCACCTTTAATTGATTTCATCAAATAAAGGTGGCAGGTCTTCCTTTTTCACTAATTAATTGTCTTTACATTGTGGTATTTTCAATATTTTGCTGCATTTCCATTAATTTTCAAATGGTTGGGACAAGATGGTGGTGCGAACTCATCGTGAGGCTCAGCGTCTTACCAGATTTCAGAAAATAGTGTTAACTTAACTGATTATTTCCTTTCTGTTCACTCTATTCAGTTATTTGAACTACAGATATAGTAAAGGGACACTTTTGGACATCAACAAAAGGTATTCCAACATAGTTTAAATCATCGTTTCGACTTCAGCGAAACTCCTGTCGGAGCTACAGAGATCACCACGGACAAGCGGATCACACATACAGACTGGAAGTGTTCGGCGTAGGTGTTAAGATCGTAAACAAAGATGGGGAAAGCCTGGGAGGGTGTGCTAAGCTAAGGCTAAACCCACATCGACAAGCTCTGCCCAGAATCTTCCTTGCCAATGTACGGTTTCTGGACCCTCACCGAGAAATGGCTTATGGACTGCAATGTTATATTCTTCACTGAAACATGGCTCTGTAATGATGTCCCAAACAGCGTGTTGCATATGGATGTACGCTCTTTCTTTAGGGCTGACAAAGTAGCAGCAACCTCTGGTAAAAACAAGGGTGGAGGAGTATGCATTAATGTAAACAAATCATGGTGTACAGACTCAGTCATTGTTGATACCTTCTGTTCCGCTGATCTTATAATCAATGATACTTGAATCTGGAATGGGACAGCTGGCAGCCCTAACCCTCCATGATATAATGGGCATCAGTCCTAAAGCTATTCACGCACACAGACGATGCCAGTTGGCCTAAAAAGGGAGATAAAGTAAAATACAGATAGACAAACACAAACAGATGAACAGGAAGACAGAAATAACTAATAGGATGGCCAATTTGTAGACAAAGGGTATATAATGATGATTAAACAGTTTTATAGCACATCTCTGTATTTAGAGGTCTTTGAATTTGTTTTAGTATGGTTCTTTTTGACAAATATGTTCACGATTATATACAGTTTAATGGGATGAAATAAGTTCCTGATTATCAAGTGCAGGTCATTCCATCTACCACGTGAGTTTACTTGCATTGTTGCTGCTACAGTTTATGTACTGCCGGACGCTAATGTGGCTATGAAAGAACTTTGGGCTACTATTAGCAAATAACAAACCTTGCACCTGAATGGAGCCTTTATTGTTGCTGGGGACTTTAATCACTGCACTTTAAGATCTGTTCTCCCTAAATTTCACCAAAATATCTCCTGCACAAAAAGGGGACATAAAACATTGGACCATGTATATACCAATGTGACTGATGCCTACGAAGTCACATCCCTCCCCAACCTGGGTCAGTCTGACCACCTCCCTTTGTTCCTGATCCTCAAGTATACCATCAGATGTGAAACATACAATAAGAACTGCTAAAATCTGGCAGAAATGTGCTGACTCCACTCTTCAGCATCAATTCCAGCACACAGACTGGAGTGAGTTTGGTGCCCAGGCCACCACAAACTCTCAGAACATTGACACTTACACCAACTCTGTCTTGCAGCACATCAAAAGATGTGTGGGCAGAATGACTACACACACACACACACACACACACACACACACACACACACAAAACAAACAAACAAATTTTCCCCAAATCAGAAGAGAAAGAGATGCAGTCTTCAGGTCTGGAGACCAGGAGGCTTACAGCTCAGCCAGAGCCAACCTAAAGAAAGAGTATTGGCCAGGCCAAACGCACACATAAAAAGAAGAACACTTTAATTCTTCAGACAATTTGCCTATTGCCACAATAGATCAACACAGGATGCCATCTCTACGGCACTTCACTCTGCCCTCACCCACCTGGACAGTCAAAATACACATGTGAGAATGCGGTTCATTGATTTCAGTTCTGCATTTAATACTGTAATCCCTTCCAAGCTGATCTCCAAGCTCAGCCAGCTCTTAATCAGCACATGCCTCTGCAACTAGAATCTAAATTTTCTGACTAATCAACCTCAGTCTGTTAAGTTAGACAGCCTCTCATCCTCCATCCTCTCCCTTAAGTAAGGTCCACTAATTACAGTATTTACAGTCTTCTATTAAACTTTTGTTTATTTATAGATAGATAGATAGATAGATAGGTTATACATATACACATGTATGTATATGGATGGCAACCAAGTGAACTATTGTGAAATGACTTTGGATGTGTGTTCCGTTGTAATATAAATATATGTGGTGACAATGAGGACACTATACAACTGATTGATGCTTGCCATGTGATACTTTTATTGGAAGAAGGTTTATGGGAGAATTCAAGAAAACATTTCTTCCCTTTTTTTTTTTTTTTCATGAAGTCACTTAACTTTTCTTATGGTTTGTTTGATCCATGGAAGAAAAGCTGAAATCTTGGTATACACATTAGGTTTCAGATTTGCATTACAGAGATCACGGTCACCAAAAGATGTGATACCAACTGCAGTGTTTCCACAAACCAGAGGACCTCCTGAATCATACTGAGGAAACAGATCAGCATGTCATTAGTGAAACCAGTTCATACATTCATACATCACCATAAAGTCTGTCAATCATCTTTTGTACGTACTTCGCAGGATCCACCTTTGCCAGACACACAGATCATCTGTGAGTCAATGTACTCAAATTTCCATATACCTTCACACTTTTGCCGATTTTCTATAAATGCATTTGTCTCCATTAGTAGAGCACTCGGATTACCATTAGGCTTCAGTCTTCCCCAGCCCATGACACTACAGAAACGATTTGCTGTACCATCATCTCCTTCATTTGGTAAGTTTATCCATTTTAAATTATGTTTGTTTGGATTTATCTTTGCATGTAGCTGTAATTCAAAAACACAACCATGATTAATAAGCATAATCTTTTATAAGTTTAGTTTCAGTTGATTGTACTGCTGTTCTTGAGGTTAGGACAGAAAACACAAAGGCTAAGATCAATTCAATTAAATGATTTAATGTGCCTCTTAAAAAAGTATATTTCCTACATGTCCTATTTTTATCTGCTTTGTATAACAACAACAACAAAAAATTCCCAGTCATGTTTTATTTATTTATTTATTTGTTTATTTTGCAGTTTTGGAATATTTTTGTTGGTACAATGAGCAATCATTTGGAAACATGTTCAAAAAAGCACTTGGTATTTTCTGTTTCCTGATCAGACATTGTTTTGAACAAGTAGTGTGGGCACAGTTGCTTACCATCAAAAGCATGATGTCATTCCGATAAGGTATGGTGGTGGATTGTTGATGTTTGAAGCAATGCTTCACTCTGATGCGGTCCAAATTGTTACTCTTGCTTAAGTCAAGCACACCAACCACAATCATCAAACTCTGACACAAGCTGAAAGAGCATATTAGAAAGATTGATTTATGGAATCACGATGCATTTATGACATACGATACACTGAATAGTTGCACTGCAGTCATTTTGTTGCAGCTCATTTTGTTAACGTTTCAGTTAAAAGTAATCAAAACCTTTTCCTGTCCCAGCAATGTGCAGCAGTCAAGACCCACTGATCAGAAATGAGGAATCCACCACATATGTGTCGCTTGTTCAATTGAATCGAAACCATGTAAGGTCTGTAGGTGGCAGGCTTGCCATCCACTATACCCACATTTACATGAGCTGAGAGAGAGATAGTGTTATAAGTGAACTTATTCAGCACATACCAATGAATTACTCTTAGAATTCATTCACAATCAGTCTCACCAGTGAAGATCAGGTGTGGCAGCAGAGAGGCCAGCAGGAGCAGAGAGATGATGGTCATCATGAAGACAATCAGTGAGCTCTCGCTGACAAAACACTGTATAAATATACTTTAAAGGTGGGCGGAGACATTGAGCTATCTACTCTTTAAAATTATCTTGTAAAATGAGTGAGCATTGTTCTTGTTAATCCTTGCGGTCACAAATTTAAGCCATAGGTGGTTTGGGTGATAAGAATTAAAGGTGCAGTGTGTAAATTTGAGTGCCATCTAGCAGTGAGGTTGCGAATTGTAACCAACGGTTCAGTCCCCCACTCACCCCTCCCTTTAGAGAAGATACGGTAAAGATGTCATCGGTAAAGACAGCAGAGAGCAATGATTGGATTTCTTTTCAAAGGTAAATTAAGGAATTATATTTACTTGATTATTCAGTAAATCAGTGTTATGGTGGATATTGATGTACTTGTTCATCATTGTGTCAGTGTTTTATTCGCAAGAACAACAAAGTGATGAAATGCAGTGTAGAGAAGTTTGTCCTTTTAGAGATACAGTAGAAACATAATGGTGACTTCCATGTAAGGGGACCCGCAGTGTATGTAGATAGAAATTGTTCAATCTATGCTAATAAAAACATAACGGTTCAAGTAAGGTCTTTAATCACCTCTGAAAACATAGTTATGTATATTATATTACATTTCTGTCAATAGAGCTTTGTAAATATTACACATTGCACCTTTAAGCATTTATTATGAACATAAATATGAATGATGAAGATGTACTTCGAATATATAAAACTGACAGATGAAATAGAAGGCGATGTGAAAATGTAAAGTTAATCAAAATGGGATTTTGGGCTTTTCACATTTAAAATAACTCTAAAACTCTAAAAATGAACTCTGGGTCATTCTGGGTTTTCTGGTTTCACTTTTCAAAATGGTCATATTTTACTTAAGGTTAGAAAATAATTGTGTGTTCAAATGCTGGCATTTATCACTTAACATTCCTAAACCCTGGGTTAATGTTATTATTTGCATATGTGAAGCATCAATGTAACTGACTGGACAAAGGGAGTATGTGACCTGTTTACACAGTGCATTACGCATCCTCTATTTATTGCAGACTGTACCATCAAGTTTTTCCTGAATTTATTTTTTGGTGGACTGTAAAGATAAAAATTAAATGGCCTCCTCTTCACTCCAAATAATGTTTTTACCATCACCATTTAAAGAGATCACCCAAAAATGAAAATTTGGTAACAGTTTAGTATGGTGACCAATTCTCACTATTAACTAGTTGCTTATTATCATGACTATTAATAACATATTTGCTGTTTACTAGTACCTATAAAGCACATGACATTTTATTTTAGGGTCTCTTAACTAGTTGCTTATTAACATGCATATTACTTGAATATTAGCCATTTATTAGTACTGATTAAGCACATATTAATGCCTTATGACTCATGTAAATAACTGTGTCAAGGTCCATAAAAGGTATGAAAGTCATCATCAGAATACTCCATCTTCCATCAGACGTGCAATCTGGGTTATATGTAGTGACGGGAATCGAGATTCGCACTCGTGCATTATTTTAATGTGCTTTCGCGTTATATTCAATAATTCCTACGTCCTACGGCACTGTTTATTTCAAATCAAAGCTAAATACACGTAGAAACAGTGCATCCTTGTGGCGTGGATGACACAGAAGAGCATACACAGCATAGACGGTTAAAAAATGTATTATTGAATAAAGTAGTTATTTTTGTTTTATTCACTTACAAAAACTGTTCCCGTCGCTTCATATAACCCAGATTGCATGTCTGATGGCAGATGGAGTATTCTGACGATGAATTTCATACCTTTTGTCGACCTTGACACTGTTATTTACATGAGTCTATGGGACAGTCTCAAGCCTCCAGGTTTTCATCCAAAATATCTTAAATTGTGTTCCGAAGATGAACGTAGCTTTTACAGGTTTGGAACGACATGGGGGTAAGTGATTAATGACAAAATTTTCATTTTGGGGTGGAGTATCCCTTTAAAAACAAAACAATATCAAGTTGAAGTGCAGACTTTAAGCTTTAGTTTAAGGGGTTGAACAAAAATCGAACATAAAATGCTTAGAAATTACAACCATTTTTATACACAGTCCCCCAATTTTCAGGGGCTCAAATTGGACACAAAAATATAATCATAAACAAAATGTTCGTTTTAATATTTTGTTGAGAATCCTCTGCATGTAATGACTGCCTTAAGTCTGGAATTCATGGACATCACCAAAGACTGGGTTTCCTCCTTTCTGATGCTTTTCCACACCTTTACTGCAGCTGACTTCAGTTGTTGTTTGTTTGTGGAACTTTTTTCCTGTAGTTTTGTTTACAGCAAGTGAAATGCATGTTCAATCAGGTTGAGATCAGGTGATTGACTAGGCCATTGCAGAATATTCCACTTTTTTACTTTCAAAACCTGGGTTGCTTTTGCTGTTTGTTTTGGGTCATCGTCCATTTGTACTATGCAGCACTGCCCAATCCACTTTCCTCCATTTGACTGAATCTGGGCAGAGAGTATAGCACCATACACCTCAGAACTCTTTCGGCTGCTTCTTCTGTCACATTATTAGTAAACACCAGTAACCCAGAGCTGCTGGAAGAGCATGCTCATGCCATCACACTGCTCTACCCTGTTTCACAGATGATGTTGTAGGCTTTGGATCATGAGCTGTTTCAAGCCTTCTCCATACTTTTTTCTTCCCGTCATTCTGGTACAGGTTGATACATCATATACCGTATTTTCCGGACTATAAGTCACACTTTTTTTCATAGTTTGCCTGGTCCTGCGACTTATAGTCAGGTGCGACTTATTTATCAAAATTAATTTGACAAGAACCAATAGAAATGAACTACGAGAAATGAACCAGCCTACCACTGAGCAGCATAGAGCACCCTCTCGCGGCTGTAGATGGTAATGTTTTCTCTTGGTTCTTGGTTCTAAATAAACCAATTTTCTCCGTCACGACATACTTTTGGACTGATGCGACTTATACTCAGGTGCGACCTATAGTCCGAAAAATACGGTATATGTTTTTGTAAGAAATGGACAACTGACACATATTAAAAAAAAAAAAAAAAATCGAATTCATTACTATAAGGGTCAGTATATAGAATTAACTTTACATATATTGAAATATAATGGTTTATATGTTATTCTCTATTGAATGGCATGTGTACCCCAGTCTAACCCTCTAGTCCAGTGGTTTTCAACCTGTGGTCCGCGGCCCCCTATTGCAGGTGGGCCGCCAATTATTTTCTGTTCATTTCCAGTCCATTCTAGGGCTGTGCGATTAAAAGAAATCATCATAAAATCACGATTTGATCGTGCGTGATTTCTAAATCGCTTTATAGCACGATTTTCCGCGACCCTGACCTCCCGTAGTATGCTATCCGGTCCAATCAGTATGCAACGCGCCTAGTGCGAGAACAGAACAGACGGGGCATATGCCTAACTCCAGGTTCACACACTGTCTGTGATGCGCCTTTTTTCTGAGCCCATGTTAACGGATCAGAGCGTTCACACTGCACACGGTAAAAGGCTAGAAATAAAAACGTGCGAAAATAATTAATATTAACAAATGAGCATAGAGAGAGTTGTGAGCGCACAGGACGCAGTTTAAGTGAGAGGAGACATGTTTTAAGTGTGCACACTCTCTCCGCGCAGAGCAGCGTGTTTCTTAGCAAGCATGTCTGGTTTTGTGACAGAGCAAAGGAAATTTGCATGCGAACAGAGAGATTCGCACTCGTGCATTATTTTAATGTGCTTTCGCGTTATATTTATGCGCTCTCGCTGCTGACCGCATACACATACTGTATACACACTGCAAACACCTGAGGCACCGCTAAAATTAATCAACTCTATGAACAATGCATGGCAAAAAAGAAAAAGAAAGTCCCTGTACACGGGATTTTTTTTTTGCCATAAGTCTATACATTTTGTTACATCTTTACTATAGTGATAATTTTGACTTATGTCTGTTCTAGAGATGTTACAACTTTTTGATAAAGCTCTAATTTGTTTTCTTTTGGAAATATGTTTCAAATTAATCCTGAATGCATTTATGACTGTGAAAGCATATCGGTGTGTGTCACAATTTCAAAATTGATCAAAGAAATCGCGATAGGTTTTTTTTTTTTTTGTCCATATCGCACAGCCCTAGTTCATTCAATAAATACAGTTAACAATCTAGCTTCTGAGTACTAAATTATTAACCCAACAATAGAGGGGTCAGTTAATTTTTTTGAAGTGGGCCGCGCAAACATATGTGTGTGGTTGTGTGGGCCGCAAGTTGAAAAGGTTGGGAACCACTGCTCTAGTCTAAACTACACATAGAAAATAAATATTTTTACACACACAGACATATATATATATGTATATATATATATATATATATTTATATATATATATATCTGGGCCACAACCCAAACCATGTGATCAGGGAAACAGATTAAGCAGTCTTCCCACACTGGACCACATGGTGAATAAATAATTAGCATTTTGAAATAATTTTGCCATAATGACAGAAAATCTGGCTGCGATCTAAAAAGTGTGTGCAGCAGGTGCAATGATATTACACAGCGCCTGAAAATAGTCCCAGTTAGGTAACTTCCAATAAGCCTATTTTCAGGTGCTGAGTAATAGCATTGCTCCTGCTGCACACATGGTATGGCAACAAAGTTTGTTTATTATTACGCCGGAATGAGAGTATATCGGCCTAGAAAATCACAACTTTTCATTTTCCGTCGGCCTTAGTACATGATGTAACTACAGAAGAGTCAAGTTTTAAATGATATAGATAGTCGTTGGTCATTTTTGAGCGAGTTGCTAACAGTCTAATCAGATTCAATGATCTATGTTAGGCCTTTGACGTGTACAATCACACCGGTGTGATCAGTCTTGGTTGGTCCCTGAAGCGTATGATCACACTGGAGTGATTAGAACTTTCAGTGCATCACGTCATCAACTGCTGAATTTAAATCCGCTTTCGCTGGAGCAGAGACAGATCGGATGCGCTGAGCACTGGTCATATTATCACAAATATTCAGTGTTTTCAGTCATATAATGCTTATTTTAGGTTTCATATATTTAAATACACATGAGTACTGGCAAATACATACCTTTACATTTACATACATTGTAAAATATACGCTGTTGTCTGTGGGAATGGCAATAATGATCCTTACAAATATAATCTGACGACATGTTTTTATTGATCTCATAAACAGATTGTGTAGATAACTATAAAGTTTACTCGGCTCTTCTTTCAGTTTACCACGGACTTACTTTTATGTGTTTTCGGGAGGAGAGGATGTGTGTTGTAAATCCCACAGTTTGGATTCAGCGCAAACTAACATGGCGACGCCCATCACCTGGTATAGATCAACTAACACAGTCAATATAAAAGTGTTTAAGCTACCAAATATATTTACTTCCACATATTTCAGAATCGGAATATCAGATATTTCATAATACTGAGCATGTTTTGGGAACATTTTTAATAAAACTGGAAAAACTAAATAAAAGCAATCCATGTGTCATACAGATCTGTGTTGTGTCACATGACAAACATTCTAAAATAATGGTCATCTAAAAAAACTCACGCCGGGATCTCAGCTAGAATATTATAAACTCACGTGCGAAAGGGTTATGCTAAGCTAAAAGTGCTACCGCCAAACCCAGAGATCAACTGAATGGATTCGAAAATGGTAAAACTCAACAGTTTAACTCTAGAGGAGTTGGAAAATTAGCCTATTTTCAAAAAAGTGAAGTGTTCCTTTAAGGTCACAACTGAAAAACGTATAAAAAAAAAGTTGACTCTGAATTAATTCATTTTAATTTCAAATCCCATTTCTGCAAAGTTCATACATCCCAAGTCAATGCATTTGCATAATGCCCGTCTACCTTCTTCTTTGACATCCCGGGAAAAGATGAACCCCTACAAATGCTGTATAGCTTGTTCATGTGGATAACGTAATCTTGAGAAGATGCTGTGTTCTTCTGCGAATTTACTTCCAAAGGATGAGGCTGTGAAGAATCAGTGGGTTAAATGGATCTTTACCATGATACTGCAGCAGTATAATCACAACCTCTTGTTGTGTTCCTGTCATTTCACTTACAGCTGCTTCCCAACTCAACTCTGTTGAGTTTAACCCAGGATTCTTAAACCATTTTTCTTTGAAAGATGAGTTAGTGCCCAGTTTGTTTGGACCAGCTTGCTCCTCCAAATCACGACCTGTAAGTGTGATTAATGATCGTTTCTTTAATATTCTTTAATATTTTGATTAATTATTTTTCCTACTACTTTTTTAACTTCTGTTTTATTTTTTATAACCAATTCTTACTATGTGTTTCCAGATCCCTAATATCACTACCACTCACAAACCATGCATCACACACTGTAGGCAGCACAATCCTTATAACCTGCACACTTTGCCTATGTGTGCTAATACACTACTTACTTTTTCAATTGGTCTCTGAAATTGCCAGTCTGCTGTAAACAAAGCCGATTTTATTACTTCTATTATTAGTAATTTAAAACTAAATCTCATGGCCTTGACAAAGACCTGGATCAAACCAGAGGACACTGCTACACCTGCAGCACTCTCCAATAATTTCTCATTTTCCCACTCCCCCCGTTTGACTAGAAGAGGTGGAGGTACTGGTCTGCTTATCTGTAATGACTGGAAATTTAATCCTTTACCATCTTTGGGCATCAACAGCTCCTTTGAATCTCATCCAGTTACTGTTACCTACCCTCCATTTTGTAGTTGTTTATCGACCCCAAGGACCACTAGGTAACTTTTTGGATGAATTAGATGTGCTGCTCTCAAACTTTCCTGAGGATGGTACTACCCTAGTTATGCTTGAAGATTTCAACATCCACCTAAATAAACCTCTGTCTGCACACTTCCACACTCTGCTTGCCTCTTTTGATCAACCGAATGACAACTACTGCTACTCACAAATCAGGCAACCAACTGGACCTTATTTACTCATGACACTGCTCCACTGTTCATGTACTGGTTACCCACTGCACACCTCGGATCACTTCCTCCTCACTCTTAACCTCACCATCCCAGCTATCTGCTATGGTTTCATCTTCACTTCCTTCCCCTATACTGTTAGCATCTTTTGATACTAACAGTGCAACTGATACTTTCTTCTCCACTCTTACATCTTGTTTAGACACTGTTTGCCCCTTGTCTTCTAGGCCAACACATACCACCCCTTCTGCCCCTTGGTTATCCGATGTTCTACGCGAACCTCGTTCTAAGCTTAGAGCTGCTGAAAGGGTGTGGCGCAAATCCAAAAATACTACTGACCTTAATGTCTGTCAGTCACTCCTCTCTTCCTTCTCTGCTAATGTATCCACTGCTAAAAGTACATACTACCATAACAAAATTAACAATTTGTCTAACTCTCGCATACTTTTTAAATCATTTTCCTCGCTCCTTTGTCCTTCTCCTCCCCCTCCTGCATCAACTCTAATAGCTGATGACTTTGCCACGTTTCTCATTAATAAAATTGAAAACATCAATGCACAATTTTCCACACCACAATCCATCAAGCACATCTTACCAGCAAACATACACTCATTCACATCCATCTCTTCACTCTCTAAGACAGAAGTCTCCAAACTCATCCTTTCTAGTCATACTACTACTTATCCACTTGATCCTATTCCATCTCATCTCCTTCAAGCCATTTATCCTGCAGTTGTACCTGCACGCACTCACATTCTTAACATATCCATCCACACTGGGGGTTTTCCCTCAACATTTAGACAGGCTTGTGTAACTCCACTACTTAAGAAACCCACCCTCAACCCATCTCTTTAAGAGCACTACACACCAGTTTCTCTTCTTCCTTTCATTGCAAAAACACTTGAACAAGCTGTGTTTAACCAAGTCTCTGCCTTTCTCACACAGAATAACCTCCTTGACAGCAACCAATCTGACTTCAGAAGTGGACATTCAACTGAGACTGCCTTACTCTCAGTTATTGAAGCCCTAAGACTGGCAAGAGCGGAATCCAAATCTTTGTTTTGCTTGATCTGTCAGCTGCTTTTGACACAGTTAACCACCAAATCTGCACTCCAGTGGTTTGAGTCTTACCTATCAGATAGGTCTTTCAAAGTTTCATGGAGAGGTGTCCAAGTTCCAACATCTAACTACTGGGGTGCCTCAGGGCTCAGTTCTTGGACCACTTCTCTTCTCCGTCTACATGTTTCTGTCATTCAGAAACATGGCTTTTCATTCCACTGCTATGCTGATGACACTCAACTCTACCTCTCATTCCATCCTGATGATCCGACGGTAACAGCTCACATCTCAACTTGTCTAACAGACATTTCTTGCTAGATGAAGGGCCATCACCTTCAACTCAACCTTGCCAAGACTGAACTGCTTGTGGTTCCAGCAAACCCATCATTTCATCACAATTTCACCACTCATTTAGGCACATCAACCATAACTCCTTCAAAAACAGCCAGAAACCTTGGAGTTATGATTGATGATCAGCTGACTTTCTCAGACCACATAACTAAAACATAACTAAAACTGTCCAGTCCTGCAGATTTGCTTTATTCAACATCAAGAAGATCAGGTCCTTTCTTTTGGAACATGCTGCACAACTTTTTGGTCAAACTCTTGTTTTGTCCAGGCTGGACTATTGCAATGCTCTCTGGGCAGGTCTTCCAGCCAGTTCTATCAAACCTTTACAATTAATCCAGAATGCGGCAGCAAGATTCATTTTTAACGAGCCGAAAAGAATGCACGTCACATCTCTGTTTATCAATTTGCACTGGATACCAATAGCTGCTCGCATAAAACTCAAGGCATTGATGTTTGCCTACAAAACCACCAATTCAATTCAATTCAATTCAAGTTTATTTGTATAGCGCTTTTTACAATACAAATCGTTACAAAGCAACTTTACAGAAAATTATGTTTCTACAATATTTAGTAGTAGCTAGTAGTTTGTGCACGTTTGACAGGATTTTAGAAAAATAAAAATAATAATAATAATACAAGACGTAGTCAGCTAGATGATGAACTATCAATATTATTAATTAATAGTAATTATATGATGCAGTCACACATGTAGCAATAATTGTTAGTTCTGTTTGTTTATTCAAGGTTAGGATCATCTAGGGTCCTCTGAGGGTCAGCATTATCTCTTCTCAGGTGTTCTGGATCCAGACTGGAGCTTGTGTAAATCCTAGTTACCACGGGATGTAAATCCCGTGGCAAAACATAGAAACAAAATAGAGACATCATTAGCATAGCTGCTGATCCAACAAAGTAAAATTAGTTTAACCCAAGCTAAAGAATAAAAATGCAGATGCAACTACACTCACAATTTAAGAGATACATTATTCGAATGCTTGGCGAAAGAGATGCGTTTTTAATCTAGATTTAAACAGAGAGAGTGTGTCTGAACCCCGAACATTATCAGGAAGGCTATTCCAGAGTTTGGGAGCCAAATGTGAAAAAGCTCTACCTCCTTTAGTGAACTTTGCTATCCTAGGAACTACCAAAAGTCCAGCGTTTTGTGACCTTAGGGTGCGTGATGGGTTGTAGCGTGGTAGAAGGCTAGTTAGGTACGCAGGAGCTAAACCATTTAGGGCCTTATAGGTAAGTAATGATAATTTGTAACAGATACGGAACTTAATAGGTAGCCAGTGCAGAGACTGTAAAATTGGGGTAATATGATCATATTTTCTTGACCTGGTAAGGACTCTAGCTGCTGCATTTTGGACTACCTGTAGCTTGTTTATTGACGAAGCAGGACAACCACCTAGAAGTGCATTACAATAGTCCAGTCTAGAGGTCATGAAAGCATGAACTAGCTTTTCTGCATCAGAAACAGATAACATGTTTCGTAGCTTGGCAATGTTTCTAAGATGGAAGAATGCGGTTTTTGTAACATTGGAAATATGATTTTCAAAAGACAAATTGCTGTCTAATATAACACCCAGATTTCTGACTGTAGAGGAAGTAACAGTACATCCGTCTAGTTGCAGATTGTAATCTACAAGATTCTGTGTGGTGTTTTTTGGTCCAATAATTAATATCTCTGTCTTATCCGAATTTAATTGGAGAAAATTATTTGTCATCCAATCTTTTACATTTTTAACACACTCTGTTAGCTTAGATAATTGGGAAGTTTCATCTGGTCTCGTTGAAATATATAGCTGAGTATCATCAGCATAACAGTGGAAGCTAATTCCATATTTTCTAATAATATTACCAAGGGGCAACATGTATATTGAAAATAGAAGGGGACCTAGGACGGATCCTTGTGGCACTCCATATTTTACTGATGATAAATGAGATGACACCCCATTTAAGTAAACAAAATGGTAGCGATCGGACAGGTAGGATCTAAACCATCTTAGAGCCTGCCCTTGAATACCTGTATAGTTTTGTAATCGATCTATGAGTATGTCATGATCTATGGTGTCGAACGCAGCACTAAGATCAAGTAAGACTAGAAATGAGATGCAGCCTTGATCTGACGCAAGAAGCAGGTCATTTGTAATTTTAACAAGTGCAGTTTCTGTGCTATGGTGGGGCCTAAAACCTGACTGAAATTCTTCACACAGATCATTTTTATGCAGGAAGGTGCTCAATTGAGCAGACACAACTTTTTCTAAAATTTTAGACATAAATGGAAGATTTGAAATAGGCCTATAATTTGCCAGTACACTAGGATCTAGTTTTGGTTTCTTAATAAGAGGCTTGATAACCGCCAGCTTGAATGGTTACCACTGGCTCTACACCTCTTTACCTATAGTCATTACTTCAGACTTATGTGCCCTCTAGAAGCTTGCGTTCTGCAAGTGAATGTCACTTGATTGTGCCATCCTAAAGAGCCACAAAGTCACTTTTATGGACTTTTAAATTAAATGTTCACTCCTGGTGGAATGACCTGCCCAAATCAATCCGAGCAGCTGTCCTTAGGCATCTTCAAGAATAGGCTAAAAACACATCTCTTTCATCTTTATTTGACCCTCTAACTTTAGCACTCACTATTCTAATTCTATTCTTAAAAAAAAATCTAAATAGCTTTCTAATATTTTTGTATTCTGTTTTCTTTTCATTTATTATAAAATCTACAAAAGAAACCTCTAACTCCAGCTCTATTCTATCCGTTTTCTTTTTAATTTGTTTTATTATTTAAAAGACTTATTTTTAATGCCACGCGTACTGCATTAAGCTAACTGAGACTTGTTAAAGAACGTATATACTGTATTATTGCTCTTTTGTCAATTTTGATTGCTTCCATTGTCCTCATTTGTAAGTCACTTTGGACACACAGCAATTACTCAAACAGGTATTTTTAAATAAGTGTTAATTAATGAATCAAAGACAACTGGTTAATATGTAGGTGTGGTTAAGAGAAACCTCTTGTTTTTAAAACAAGGGGTGGGGGTAAAGGAGGAAAAAGGTAGGGTAAAAAATAAGTGAGGAGAGAGAGAAAAGGTTATATAACAGTATAAATAAAGGTTGTACAGCATCAATATTTCAAATAAAAAAAAACAGTAAAAAAACAAACAAACAAACAAAAAAAAATTCAATTTCTTCATTAACTCCTGGGGTCTTTTTCACCTGGGGGTATTCCAGAAAGCAGGTTATGTGACATCCCCGCTAACTTCCAGGGTATGTTAGTTGTCATAGCAACTCACACTCTGAACTTAACCTGCTCCGGAGCAGGTTATGTTCCAGGGTTGGTTCACTTCAGCGAGCCTTCAGTGGGCGTGACAGATAGCACACAACATATATAATATTATATATATATAATATTACAATATGTAATATAGCCTATTATATATATATATATATATATATGTGTGTGTGTGTGTGTGTGTGTGTTTGTGTGTGTGTATATATATATATATATATATATATATATATATATATATATATATTTGATATGTTAATGAGGGAGCGCTAATATAAGTAATAAATAAGGTAATATATTATTCTAATAAGATTATTTATTTTATTGGCATTTATAAGAGCTATCTGTATAAATTTTAAAGCACTATGACAAGGTAATGTTTAACATATATATTTATTTATTTTAATATATTACATGTTATATGGAGCGGCATTTTCTATAATGTCTAAATTCTAAATCAAAATAAATTTCTAATATGACTTAATATATAATTGGCATAAAACAAACAATATAAATCACATTCTCAAGCATTAAAGATTAAATGTGAAAAAAATTTAAATGATTGTACAGCCATCAGTTGGCGATATGCACTAAGCATGTAAACAACTAATGAACAAAAGAAGAAGAAAGAAACAGCTTGGCGCGCTTTTACTAAGCGTCCGTTTCTATAGTGACTCGTCGATTCGTCGCTCTGTTGAGAATGTCTTGAGTCTTTACCAGGAACATACTCTGAGTTGAAAGAACTTACTCCCAGATGCGTTTTTGGAACCACATACCTCGAGAAAGCAAGGTTTGGGGTTAATCAACCGAGAGTTCAGGTTTTAGTTCAAGGTAAGTTAACCCTGCTTTCTGGAATACACCCCTGGGATCTCATTTAAAAAACTCTCTGTAGATTTCATCCTAAAATTTTACGTCAATTTTGCAATGAGCAGCATAGAGCGCAGTTTTGCAGCTGTAGACGGTTTTGTTTTCTCTTGGTTCATTTCTCTTGGTTCATGTCAAATTAGTTTTGATAAATAAGTCGCTCCTGACTATAAGTCGCAGGACCAGCCAAACTATGAAAAAAAGTGTGACTTATAGTCCGGAAAATACGGTACATGCATTTCCACCTCATCTCCCCAAAATCACCATATATGGAGCTTACAATGCCTTGATTTGCTATGCATAACCTCATCTGCATATCATTTACATGCGAATTCCCATGCATGGTGTAACACCATTTTTAACACAGAGACAGTAGGGAAATAGTATGCCTGCTATGTTTTAGAATAAATACCTGAAATATCCATAAAAACAAAATGGTTCCAAATAGTTCTCAGATATTTTAGATGATCTCATTCTTTTACACAGGCCAAATAGAATTGCGATTATTTCAAATTAAATGTTTGCAGTTTTGCTGATAAGATATATTTGAGCTATTTTAGTGGAAACAGATAAAAGCATATTTATTTAAATAGTTTTGTCTGATTCGGCGCATCACTGATAAAGTATTGTTAAAAGGAAACATGCAAATCTTACCGTTTTCTCCTAATTATGTCCGTCAAATATAGTGGAATTTTTCATAATGCTGTAGAGATGACATTACACGACATTAACACCCCCATGCAGCTGTGGTTGTACAGTAATCCAGCAGTGTCCACCATTAATTAAGCAGTAAGTATGCATCGTCGATCATTGTTCTCGATAAAATATTTCTCATAACATGTGGTCTGTAGTTTAGTTTAAAGATTAATTATTGGAGGGTCGACTTCCGGACGGTAGATGGAGTAGACGTGTTTGCTTGTCTCTCCCGCTCTATTTCTTCGGAATCACTCCATACGTTAATTTCACCTTTAAACGGATCATAAGGACAAAAATGTATACTTGTACCGCTATGTCTGACAGCAACGCGAAGTTGCTAGCTAAAGTTACGGATCTCGAAACACGTAGCCACCATAAAAATATTCGCATAATTGGTCTGCCGGAATCTATTGAGGGACCCAGTCCTTCTGCGTTCTTTTCACAGCTCCTATTTGACGTCCTGGGGAAGGATGCTTTGTCTTCTCCACCTGAGATTGACCGTGCTCATAGGGCTCTCATCGGAAAACCAGCGGCTGGAGAAAAGCATATTGCTGTCATCATTCGGCTGCACCGTTATCAGCAAAAAGAGCTGATCATCCGCGAGGCCCGAGCTAAAAGAAGCAAGCTGATGTTCCAAGGTAGCCCGATCGCCATATATGAGGACTATGCACCTGAAGTGTTGGTACAACGATCTAAATATAGACAGGTGATGACGGATCTGTACAATTTGGGACTCAGCCCTGATCTTTCCTGCGAGGTTGTCCATCAGGACCAAAGACGGGAGCAGGAGGTCGTTCTCATCGGTGTCTGAGGCTGAAGAGTACGTGGCATTAGTCCAGAATGACTCTCCGTAGTAACCAGTAGTGCATCATTCATTCAAAATACCTGATGTGCAGCCGGCTGTTTACCATATCAACATCCTTTGTTTTATTTAAATTTTTTTACACGTCAGCTGATTTTTTCAAATATACAGTATACGTGTATGGCATAGACTGTGTTTTTGCTTTACTCAGAAGTTATTGTTACACATACTTATGAAGAGGGATACATTGATTTTAATTTCGCAGTGGCACATTTATCGCATTTACATTAATGATATAATTTACATATATTATGAAAGTGTCCCTGCTTATTTGTATTGTATTTTATAACTGATCCAGTCTAGACCACAGGTACTGCAGCCATGTCAGCTGAAATTTCATGTTTCATATTACGTTCAATGTAAGCCTCTTTGAAGAGAAGTTCATCTTGTTTCTTGGTGCATCTAAGAGCCTTATTTAATCAATGATCTGTATTTAAATGATTTACCATCGGCTCATTTGCATTGAATTAATAGGGCACATTTGGGGTTCTGCATTTAGTTGTTTGAATTTTCTTTTCTTTTATAATTTCATGTAGTAATTCTTTCTTTGCAATATGGTACTGTTGAAGTCATTTTTCTGACTCCTGACTTCTTGTTTTGTTCTTGTGTTTTTTTGTTAGTTATTTATTTTTAATGTATGTGAGTGTGTGGGCTCTAATTTTTGGTTGTGTGTGGGAACTTGACCTAAAGAGGTATGAGTGGTATAAGATGCTGAGCCTGAGAGCTCCGTTAAGTCAAGTTTTCTTTTCTTTCTTTCTGTCATGGTTGATAAACCGTGATCTCTGGGTTTTGTACTTTGTGGGTGAAGTCTGTGTGTCACGCGTCAGCACTGATTAGTTTGTGGGCGTCTCCGTTAATTGTCATCAGCAACAGCTGTCACTCATTACTCATCCCTATCTAATGGCTTGTCTAGCGTCTTGTGTTCGTGAGAGCATTGTTTCCTGTTTGTAACCCGTGCCTTGCTTTCTTGTGTGTTTCTGCGTTGGATGTCCGTGTCTTCCCAGGAACCCCGTCCACTCTTCGCAACCACCATCAAGCAACACAACTTACCTTCGGCTCTCCTGCTACCTACTCACCTCCGCCTTCCGTATTCATCACTCCTCACCACCATCTTGGACAGTACATTCCTCCCAGCGTTATTTGTGTTCCAGTTTTGTATTGTCTCTGTATTCTCATTAAACATTATTAACCTTGCACTTGCTTCCTGCTCCTCCTTCACCCAGTCGTCACTGAACGCTCTCACCAACCATGGAAGCAGTGAGCACTACTTCACTGTCGGAATTTATTCACCACAGTGTCAACCGCATGGATCAACAGCAGGAGAGCATTGTGAACACCAGACGCGCGATCCAAGCGCTGGTGACACAGGTGTCCGCGCTCACCCAGCAGATTCATCAACTCACCTCTCCCACTGCCCCCACCACACCGCCTGCGCCGCCCGTCCCCCGGGAGACCTCCTAGGACCACTTCCGGCCAGAGCCGCCACTTTCAGCGCCAGCGCTTACTCTACTATCTGGCAGAGCCGTCTTATGGGGGACGGCGGTGTGGGAGAATCAACATCCGTGTTGCGCCTCGTTCCACGCCCTCTCCGATGAGATGAAACAGGTCTTTGATCGAGCCAGCCGGGAGGCCGCCCACCAGCTCTCGGACCTGAAACAAGGAAGATCATCAGTGGCGGACTATTCCATTCAGTTTCCCACCCTGGAGGCCGCGTGCCAGTGGAACGAGGCGGCGCAGTGGGATCGATTCCTGCATGGGCCGGCCGACCGTGTTCAGAAGGACATCTACCTCCTCGAGCTGCCCCCAATGCTCAATGGCCTTATCGACCTGTCCCTTCGCGTAGATGCTCGGATTAACCGCCTGGGTAGACAAGTCAGTCCTACACGCCATCCCATCTCTCCGGAAAGGGGCCGCCCGAGTCGAGTGAACAAGGTCGGTCCCGTCGACGATCACGAACCCATGCAGGTGGGTAGAGCTCGGCTTTCCCGGAGGGAGAGAGAGCGGCGGAGGTCCCAAGGACTGTGTTTATATTGCGGTGGCTCGGAGCATTCCATCTATTCATGCCCGGTAAAAGAGCCAGCCCAGTAGTAAGTTTGAGGCTATTATCGGGTGGGATCTCCACCGGGAAGTCCTCAACCACATCATCGTCTCTCCTTCCGGTGAAACTGCGGTGGGAGAATCACACTCACGACTGTCACGCCCTTCTGGACTCTGGGGCCGAATGTAATTTCATTGACTCTCTCATTGCACGTCACTTGAACATTCCTGTCCTTCCTGTGTCTCATCCCATCCATGTCACCGCACTCAATGGCCAGGAACTGCCACACGTCACCCACTACACTGAACCCATCATTCTGCTCACCTCAGGCAACCACAGTGAAACCATATCCTTTTACCTCATGAACTCCCCTGTAGCTCCCATTGTTTTAGGTCACCCCTGGTTAATCAAACATAATCCACGAGTGGATTGGGGTTCCAACACTGTCACATTGTGGAGTGAAAGTTGTCATGAGTCTTGTCTGGTTTCTGCTTGTCCTGTTGTGCCTGTTTCTGTCTTTCAGAAAAAGAATATGGTGTTATCAAACGTGCCCGCAGAGTACTTGGACTTAAAGGAGGTGTTCAGTAAGTCCCGTGCTGCTTCTCTTCCTCCGCATCGTCCCTACGACTGTGCGATAGATTTAGTGCCAGGTAAGTCTCCGCCTAAAGGCAAATTTTACTCTCTTTCTATTCCAGAGAGGGAGGCCATGAAGAAATACATTTCTGATTCCTTGGCATCGAGGTTCATCCGCCCTTCCTCTTCTCCAGTGGGGGCGGGATTCTTTTTTGTGGGTAAGAAGAATGGTTCTCTGCGACCTTGCATTGACTACCGAGAGCTGAACAACGATAAAGAACACCTATCTGTTACCGTTGACTTCTTCAGCTTTCGAGAGGTTACAGGGAGCATCCATATTCACAAAATTGGATTTACGTAATGCTTATCATTTGGTCCGCATCAGGAAGGGGGATGAATGGAAAACCGCCTTTAACACCCGTAGAGGGCACTTTGAATATTTGGTGATGCTGTTCAGGCTCTCCAACTCACCAGGGGTTTTCCAAGCATTCGTTAATGATGTGTTGAGAGACATGGTAGATCAGTTTATATATGTTTACCTGGATGACATACTGATTTTTTCTTCATCTCTCCAGGAACATGTTCAACACAACAGACGAGTGCTCCAGAGATTACTCGAGAATGGGCTTTTTGTTAAGGCGGAGAAATGCGTATTCCATGCACAGTCTGTTCCCTTCCTAGGGTATATCGTCTCGTCTGAGGGAATACGTATGGATCCTGACAAGGTTAAGGCTGTGATAGATTGGCCATCTCCAGATTCCCGTAAGGCCCTACAGCGGTTTCTGGGGTTCGCCAATTTCTATCGACGTTTCATTCTTAATTTCAGCCAACTAGTCTCACCTCTGATGGCCTTGACCTCCCCCAGTACTCCGTTCAGGTGGTCGGATGTGTTTATTTGTGCCATAAGAGTTACGGTCTGAAGTCATTCAGTGGGATCACTGCTCTAACGTTGCTTGTCATCCAGGAATAAGCAGAACCAAGGGGTTAGTTAAACAACAATTCTGGTGGCCATGTATGGCTTGTGACGTCCACGATTTTGTTTTGGCTTGCTCAGTTTGCGCCAGTGGTAAGTCATCTAACCGGCCTCATGATGGGCTTCTTCAACCGCTGTCTGTCCCTTCGAAACCCTGGTCACATATCACACTAGATTTTGTTACTGCCCTCCCGCCCTCTTATGGCATGACGGTCGTTTTGACAGTAGTGGACCAGTTCTCGAAGGCGGCACATTTCATTCCCTTGCCCAAATTACCTACAGCCAAGGAGACAGCGGTCACTGTCCTAGATCACGTCTTTCGGTTACATGGCCTCCCGGTAGATGTGGTTTCTCACAGGGGATCCCAATTTGTATCCAAATTTTGGAAAGAATTTTGTAAGTTGCTAGGAGCGTCGGTTAGCCTGTCTTCGGGTTATCATCCCCAGAGTAACGGGCAGTCTGAGCGAGCCAACCAAGATTTAGAGAGGACGTTGCGATGTTTGGTCTCCAAGAATCCTTCTTCCTGGAGCCAACAACTCTCTATGGTGGAGTACGCTCACAATTCGTTACCAGTGTCAGCCACGGGCCTCTCTCCATTTCAGTGCAGTTCTGCTCACGTATTTGTCCAGAGGTGCCACCGCACCTGGACCAGAGCCCGCGAGACTCTGCTCTGGGTAAGTGAGCGCACTAAGGCCAAGGCTGATCGCCACCGGTCAAAGCCTCCCGTTTACGTCATGGGTCAAAAAGTGTGGCTTTCTACGAACAATATTCCTCTCCGTTCCGTCTCTAACAAATTAGCTCCCAAATTCATTGGCCTGTTTACTATCACCAAGATCATTAGTCCAGTGACAGTCCGCCTCAAACTACCTCCAGCGTACAGGAGGATACATCCCGCCTTTCATGTGTCCAAAATTAAACCCGTGTTTTATTCACTTATTAATCCGCCTACCCCAGTTCCCCCGCCGCCGCGTCTCATAGATGGGGAACCGACCTATTCGGTTAATCGTTTTCTGGACTCGAGACGGAGGGGACGCGGATTAAAGGACCTGGTGGACTGGGAGGGTTACGGTCCGGAGGAGAGGAGTTGGGTACCTGCTAGGGACATACTGGATCACTCCCTTATTGATGATTGCAATCAGCAGGTAGGCCCTTCTGGGAACTCCAGGAGGCGTTCTTAGAGGGGGGTATTGTCACGGTTGGTAAACCGTGATCTCTGGGTTTTGCACTTTGTGGGTGAAGTCTGTGTGTCACGCGTCAGCACTGATTAGTTTGTGGGCGTCTCCATTAATTGTCATCAGTAACAGCTGTCACTCATTACTCATCCCTATATAATGGCTTGTCTAGCGTCTTGTGTTCATGAGAGCGTTGTTTCCTGTTTGTAACACGTGCCTTGCTTTCTTGTGTGTTTCTGCGTTGGATGTCCGTGTCTTCCCCGGAACCCCATCCACTCTTCGCAACCACCATCAAGCAGCACAACTTACCTTTGGCTCGCTTTCCCGCAGTTCCTGTGTCACCCTCTCCCGCTGCCTACTCACCTCCGCCTTCCGGATTCATCACTCCTCACCACCATCTTGGACAGTACATTCCTCCCAGCGTTATTTGTGTTCCAGTTTTGTATTGTCTTCGTATTCTCATTAAACATTATTAACCTCGCACTTACTTCCTGCTCCTCCTTCACCCAGCTGTCACACTTTCTTTGTTGTACTTTTGGGTCATTCTCTTCATTCTTCTCATCTTCCTCTCTTTCAGTGTGGACCTTATCAGAATTCTGTCAATTTTAAATATATAAAATGGCTAGTGTGACTACAATGATAGGCCATGCACTGCGTCTCGTCTCTTGGAATGTCATATGGAGGAATGACTAATAGTGTCAAGGCTGGCAAGGTACAGTACCACTTTGTCAAACCTGTTAATGAGCTGCAGCATTTTATCAGACATCATGTCATTTGCAACAAATCAAACAAAGAAAAACAAAACTCGTTTAAACAAGTTCTCTCCAGAGAATGAGGGACAAACTTACCGAAGTGTATGAGGAGAATTAAAAATCATTTTTGAAGTAACTTAACATTACTAACGTTAATATCAGACGCGGTTGCTTGCCTTGTTCAACACTGCCTTCCGCTTCAACGGAAAATACCCGCAGATAGCAGAGGTTGCTAACTAAATGCACATTTGACTGTCTAAAAAACTTATATTAAAATACATTTGACAATTTATATTTTACAATTTCTAATAAAAAATAAACCAAAATACCTGATGTGTGCATCCAAGTCATCCACCATCGATGGAAAAAGAGGCGCGAACTTGCTTCTTGAGGTGCGGAGTGACATTGGAGCAATGTGATTGGATGATAGTTAACACAATATTGGACACACTGTGTTGTTTCTCTCTCTCTTTCGCTTTTTTTTTTTTTTACACATGATCAACTTAAAATTACACAAAATGTGTTAAAATAGCCATAACACATAAAATGTGTTATTAATTAACACATCCTTCTTGTCAAAAAATCCTATTGGAATTTCACTTTGTCCTATTGGATCTTACTGGATTCTTAGAATCCTATTGGATATTCTGATTGATTTTAATGGAATTTCACTTTGTCCTGTAGGATTTTATTTGATGTTTAGAATATTATTGGACATTGTGTTTAATTTAATGGGATTTATTTATTTCATGTGATCTTTTATTGATTTGTATTTGATATTGTGATTTTTAAATGGAAATTCACTTTGTCCTGTAGGATCTTATTTGATTCTGTTAATTACTTTTTAAGAGTAACTTTACTTTTTTAGAGTAGCACTTTGTGTGTGTGTGTGTGTGTGTGTGTGTGTACTTGTAACCCATAAAAATGCAGCCTACATATACACAAATATAAAAAAATGAAATTCATAATACAGTAAGGCAAATATTTTAAATGATATAATATCCGAATAAGTTAAAATGTATTACATGTGACTAAGA
Organism: Carassius carassius; assembly: GCF_963082965.1. Taxonomy (NCBI): domain Eukaryota; kingdom Metazoa; phylum Chordata; class Actinopteri; order Cypriniformes; family Cyprinidae; genus Carassius; species Carassius carassius. The sequence continues at coordinate 20,822,415 of NC_081770.1, read as the reverse complement.
ATTCATAGAAACACAAACATCTATAATGGTATTGTCATGACGCTTCCCCTTTAAGAAATCCGAATGTAGTGCGCGTGACACTGTAGCGTGCATAATTTGAACGGTAACGGTAAGGTGGGGAAGCTGAGAAATCGAGTGATTAACGTTGTTTAACTTGTTAAAAGTTTATTGAAAGACGCTAAAAAGGAAGAAATAATGATACTTATCTGAGCTGCATCCCAAACGAACCATTTTGGGTGAAGTAACTATATCTGTTGGTGAGTAGTTGATCTCGTTACTGATTAGTACAGGAGTCTAGCTGCCATTAACAACTGATATTAATGAAATATTAATGTAACGTAGACTAACCATGTTCCGTACAAAACGATGTTCCGTACAGGTGACGTTTTAGCGCCGATTGCAGAATAAATAATTACAGTTCGTACATAAACTATATATCTGTGTCATCCTTATGTTTCTCTCTTTCACCCCCAATCTAAACAGAGACCCATCTGCTGTTTGTTTCAGTAAGATTCGAGTAAGTTTGCTCTTTGCGCCCACCGCGCTTGAAAATGGACGGTGGGGAAGATTTACTTCAAAACTTCAGCTTGGGAGGGAAGACAACTAGAGCAGCGAAAATATAGATTTCTATTCCACTTATGTTTCTCACAGTACTACAGCCTTTATTAAATAAATATTATGTTATCACAAATTGTTAAATACATTACCTTTTGTTGAATAAACGCTTTGAAATGGGAATGTTTAATCATCGATTGCGGGCGATAACCACTTAGCGCCACCCTCACCTGAGACAGGCAGCAGAGACCTCTTACTTTATGAAGTTTTCACATTGGTTAACCTTTTTTTTATTAATCAGTGCAAATTACTTGCCCTTCTCGTCTTCTGCATCTTCAGAAAGATATGGAAATGATGTTCACTAACCTTTCACATGGTTCATGCTTAACTCACATGTCATAATTAATATCACGACACAATCATGCCTAACTTGCATGCGCCCTTTATTAAAGCAGCAATTAACTTGTATTTTAATCAAATAAAAAGGTAATAATCTTTGATATTCATTGGAATTATGTTTTCTTGCAGTTAAAATAAATAAACAGTTAATTTTTGATCAGTTACATGTCAATTTTCGCCGATAAAATCAAGTTATGAGCGCTGTACAGAACATCATTATAAGCCTGTACGGAACACCGTTAACCCCTATCATCTTCCGTACACTGGCGGAGGTGGTACTTTTCCCCAGTTTTCTCAAAAACTATTGGTCCTAAAGACATCAATCAAAGTGTAGACCGTATAATAGGTATTCCCCCGGAGAATGAGCACACAAGCATGCTTGTATGTCTTTCTACAACGGAGGAGTGGTCACTGGCGTGCGGTGAATAGCGAAAAGTGTACGGAACATGGTTAGTCTACGTTATGCCGTTTATAATAAAATGTAATTGTATAAAACACTGAAGTAGCGAGTACAGAATGCCTGTTCTGCCACCATTTTGAGCGTTTTGAATTGTGCTTTACGGTTTTGTGTAGCGCTTTATTTGTATTGATGTTCTGTTGTGCAGGTCAGGTTTTATGTTCCAGTTAAAAAGTTTGACATGATACAGTTCTCCCGTGAATCGTGATATGTGTGTGTACATGGAGAAGACACGCATGACAAGAGAATAGATGTCGAGCCTTTGTCAGTGAGAGGACCTGTTGCATTGCCTGGTAACCAATTGACCATATGCATGGAACTTCCGCATAAAGATAAGCCAATACTCGTAAACTTCCGGTAAAGCTGATTTAATGTTGTGGTTTATACAGGTACAGAAACATCTCCTGCCTAGTTCTTGTCAGGAAAAAAAAAAAAACCTTCCATCTTCATAAATAATGATAGCATAACAATAATGATAGATGGTGGCATTAACATACAGTTTTACGTTATTTAACAACACATAATTGTATATGCCAAGCCTAGTAATCCCAGACACATAACTACATTGAAATGCTGACAACTAAACACTATAGTAACTGTTTATAGGCCAGTGGTTCTCAAAATGTTATACCAATTACATGCATTAAAATTCAGTAGCGTAGTAGGCCTAACTATTATTATATTTACTGTTGTCAGCCACTTTAACATTGTTAATATACACTTTGAACATTAACACTACACTGTGCTTACAAACAGGTAAATAAAACAAACGGAAATAATGATAAAATTAAAATGTGTTGTACCTAAAAGTTAAATAAAAACTGTATTGTAATTAATCTTTATTTGAGTAGAGTTGTTTTTACATTTAAGTTCAAAAGTATTGTGTTTTAATATTAATTTATAATTAAATTAGTGATTCCTCTTTGAGAACCACTGGTTTAGGTGTAGGCTAATATTAGTAATGCTATCTCCCAAATGACATGCTCCGATTGATAATCAATTACTTTCTTACATAGTCATGAACACATTTTAAACCCTTATAATATTTGCCCGCTCAACTCTATAGCTGTGCAGTAAAATTCACTTTAAAGATTTTGACTCCAAATTTGTGTACTTTTTATTGTACTGAAGTATGAAGTATAGCAAGTGCAGGAATCAAAAAGTCTCATATCATTTAATAAAAAAATAAAGTGTCCCGACACTAACAGTGTATAAGGGAGAATTATTTAAATACTTAACTAGTATACTACAAATTAAATAAGTTAAATATTAATGGTATAACAATTAAATTATGCATTAAATATTTTTTTATATTTTTTATATTTAATTTAGTAAATACATTTTTAAAGTTTTATCTTTAACTGTAAAAGCTGCTAAATATATTCAGTCAACAAAGACTTGTTACTGTTGTAGTTTTGTTACTCTGAATTTAGTTTAAATCACATAATGGACCTCTCTATTTTGAATTTGGCTTGTCTTCCGTTATTACTGTCAATCGAAGCAATAAGTCCAGAACAATTAGTATATTTGCAGGTAAATAGCAGATTTACCTGCGTAATATTGAAAGTGAAAGTGAAAGTGAAAGTGAAGTGACATTCAGCCAAGTATGGTGACCCATACTCAGAATTTGTGCTCTGCATTTAACCCATCCGAAATGCACACACACAGAGCAGTGAACACACACACACACTGTGAGCACACACCCGGAGCAGTGGGCAGCCATTTTATGCTGCGGCGCCCGGGGAGCAGTTGGGGGTTCGATGCCTTGCTCAAGGGCACCTAAGTCGTGGTATTGAAGGTGGAGAGAGAACTGTACATGCACTCCCCCCACCCACAATTCCTGCCGGCCCGGGATTCAAACTCACAACCTTTCGATTGGGAGTCCGACTCTCTAACCATTAGGCCACAACTCCCCAAACACTCGCGAGTGTTATATTTAACACTCGCATTTGTCATTTCTGAAATGGTAAATGTGGACGTTTCATCCTCTTAGATAAACAAACATTTTCTTCAAATTATGTATAGATTTTGTAGAGAAGCTGAGAAAAGGGCACTCCCCTTTACACAGTACAACTGACTGGAAATGACTGAGCTGGCTTATCTAAAACCAGGAAGTAATCGTGCATATGTTCAATTGACAGAGCATTAGTGATTGCTATGGAATATATTTGATACAATATTTTTCAGTTTTTTTTTCTCTGTTTTTACATTACACACAAATAGTACTTAATACATGAAATGAACAGTTTAAATTCCCTTTGAGGTGTATTATACTGAGTTACAATATCAAATTCTACATATTGATGATGTTTGATGTCTGTGTTGTGATGTGATTGTATTTGCTATTATTATTATTATTATTACAGTAAAGTGTTTTTTTTATATTCAACTTCTGGTCTCCTGTATACACTTTATATGTTCCTCCTCACTCTAGATATGTTCCTCCATTTGGTTCTAGAACTGGTTTAGTGTATATTTACATTGGAAGCACAAGTGCTACATATTGTGTGTGTGTGTGTGGGTGTGTGTGTGTGATCAATCCATTATCAGTGCCTTTTTGCACTAATGCTGTTTGCTGCACAAATCACCTCTCATGTTTTTTACAATGTTACTGAAGGTCATCCAACATACAATGAACAATGCCTACATCAGGATAAGTTTAGGCAAACTGCAAGTATTATTTGTTCATAAAACAAATACAATGGAAAAGTGTACCTTTTCGAATAAAAAAAAAAATCCCATATAAACAGTCACCCAACTGGATCCCATTAAAATCCTATAGGAATGATCCTACAGGATATTTATGTCTTGTCCTTTAAGACTATTCCTATTGGAATCCTATAGGAACGGTTCCAAAATATGATAGAAAATCCAATTAGAATCCTGTACAGTTTTCTTTATGGAATCCTTTAGGATTTTTTGACAAGGGATATAGTGCATCATCAATGTCATTAGCTTTGAAATACTGCTCGATTCGTTCACAGTACAAAGTCCAATCATCCATGGCACTTTCAAATGAATCAATCTTTCCGATATATCCTGCCATCTTTCTTAATTCACTTACTATTTTGCGCTGAATCTACCCCTAATCGCCGTGAGGCTGAGTTTTTCCTCGTCGCCAACTGTTGTGTTTGTCTAACACAAATTAGAGTTCAGACAATGATGGGCAATTCTTCTTTTCTTTTTACTGTGCAGTATCTGAATGAACAACTTTTTGAACACATTTGTTTCTCTCTTCTTTTTATGAACAATTAACTGGCCAAACAAAATCTAACCCTGAGTTAATCTAGAGTGGCAAGCAGTGCTTATTCCTGAGTGTAATCTGAGTGCATTCTACTCAATACACTATATATATATATATATATATATATATATATATATATATATATATATATATATATATATATATATATATATCCAGAAGTCTATCCATGCCCTATCAGTCGCCCCGTCCACAGTTAGTTACTACACCAAACAAGGCCTCCAACATGTTAAAGACCTCGATTTGCTATTGAAACATTTCAGTGGATGAGAATACTTGCTCACTTCAAGAAGTGTTTTCCCATGCATATATGTCACAGACTAAATTCCATTAAGTTTTGAGGAACAAGTAGAATGATTAAATATATTAATATAATAATTGTTTCCCCCCTTTGGTAACAGAAATAACAGAACAGTTATAAAGCTTTGAGAGGAGTCAAAAATAATTTGAAAATAATAATATAAGTGTGTTCTATGTGTATATTGTTATTAAACTCTTTTTTTATTAAAGAAATCTCTTCGTGGAAGTGTTCTGTTCTGGCAGTGATCTTCCCCTTGAATCATCTGAAATGTACCCTTTATAATATAGGCACTAAAGGACGGCAACTAAGTTTTGTATAGTTTATAATTGCATGTTGCTCTGTCTGATGTAAAATAAGTAATGTTGTTCTTCTGCATGAATGTATTTGCTAACAACTACAATTTTTTTTTTTTTTATTGCTTGTTGCTTACGAGTTTAGGGAAGTTAAGCTTGGACTCTATATAGGTTCTAACCACATGAAATAATTACTTAGTAACACCTTTCAGGTTAAGGACTACGATAATTTCTATAAAAGCTTCAAAATTATACCATCAAGAGCAGTGAGTGATTTTTTTTTTTACATTAAACAGACAACAGCAAGCTACGAAGATGTAACCTACTTGTGTTGACAAGAATATTAGCCACGTCAGGCATTTTGACACATTTTCTTGTGTGTATGTCAAGTTAGACACATCCCAAAATATACTTTGTGTGTATGTGTTCAGCTCCAAGAGATACATAAAGATTACATAGAGAAATAAACATTTATAGGACATAAAAGTATGTTGTGGACATTTTAAATAATGATCATAATAGAAAAGCATCACCCTTAATGTGTAACTAATGTCAAGTCAAGTCACCTTTATTTATATATCTCTTTAAACAAAATACATTGCGTCAAAGCAACTGAACAACATTCATTAGCAAAACAGTGTGTCAATAATGCAAAATGACAGTTAAAGGCGGTTAAATAGTGTCTGTGCATTAATTTGCAATCAAGTCAACGATATCGCTGTAGATGAAGTGACCCCAACTAAGCAAGCCAGAGGCGACGGCGGCAAGAAACCAAAACTCCCATCGGTGACAGAATGGAGAAAAAAACCTTGGGAGAAACCAGGCTCAGTTGGAGGGCCAGTTCTCCTCTGACCAGACGAAACCAGCAGTTCAATTCCAGGCTGCAGCAAAGTCAGATTGTGCAGAAGAATCATCTGTTTCCTGTGGTCTTGTCCTGGTGGTCATCTGAGACAAGGTCTTTACAGGGGATCTGTATCTGGGGCTCTAGTTGTCCTGTGCCCGGTTGCATGAAACTTCTTAAGTGAGGGTTTCCCTGAGGGAGAAAAAATCCCTGAGGTAAGGGATTTCATTAAGAGCGTTGCAAGAAACCTCTTAACTGTCACCCTTACCTAAGTGTTTATACTAAGTGTTTCACAGTAGTTTCTGACAACATACGGCAAAGATCGCTGCGGTTGCTATAGTTACTACCTCTAACAGTAAACAGAACAAATTGAACCACAAAGCCAAACCCTTGCTAAAATCACACTAGTATTAATGTATTTTTGCTATGGAGAGTACAAACATAACAGAAAACAAAAAAAAACGTAAACCAAACTGGGCAGAGGACAAAAAGGCAATTATTGTTTTCGTAAGTGGTTATAATAATGATAATAATACTTTTCAGCCTTTCATCAACCATTCATCGTCTCCAAGGGATTATTAGGATCATTAAAAACACGCCTTCGTATTTCCTCCTCTTCAATTAACACTAAATCAGCCATCGTATTTTGAGTTTAAGTTGACTTAAGGGAGCTGTTTTGGTCCCTTAAATTTATTAAGGTCAAATGGTCACTAAGGATTTTGTAGCAACGCTTAAAGGAACACTTAGATTATTAAGGGGAAAAACTTAATAACAGCCTTAAGTTCCTTAAGGAAACCCTTAGGGTTTTTTCTTGCAACCCAAGTTTCACTAAGGGTACCCTTAACCTTATATCTAAGGGATTTCTTAGCTTAAGGAGTTTCATGCAACCGGGCACAGGTCTCCGCTGTCTTTCAGGGCTGTAGAGGTCCTTTCTTGGTGCTGATCCACCATCTGGTCTGGATACATACTGGATCCGGGTGACTGCAGTGACCCTCTGATCTGGATACAGACTGGATCTGGTGGCTACGGTGACCTCGGAATAATAGAGAAACAGACTAATATTAGCGTAGATGCCATTCGTCTAATTATGTAGGAAGTACATTGGATTTAACGGATTTGGATATTAGAAGCATATTAGTGTGTTACAGTATGTGTAAGCCAGGTTAAAGAGATGGGTCTTTAATCTAGATTTAAACTGCAAGAGTGTGTATGCCTCCCGAACAATGTTAGGTAGGTTATTCCAGAGTTTAGGCGCCGAATAGGAAAAGGATCTGCCGCCCGCAGTTGATTTTGATATTCTAGGTATTATCAAATTGCCTGAGTTTTGAGAACGCAGAGGACATGGAGGATTATAATGTAACAAGAGCTCATTCAAATACTGAGGTGCTAAACCATTCAGGGCTTTATAAGTAATAAGCAATATTTTAAAATCTATATGATGTTTGATAGGGAGCCAGTGCAGTGTTGACAGAACCGGGCTAATATGGTCATACTTCCTGGTTCTAGTAAGAACTCTTGCTGCTGCATTTTGAACTAGCTGTAGTTTGTTTACTAAACGTGCAGAACAACCACCCAATAAACATTACAATAATCTAACCTTGAGGTCATAAATTCATGGATTAATATTTCTGCATTTGACATTGAGAGCATAGGCCATAATTTAGATATATTTTTGAGATGGAAAAATGAAGTTTTACAAATGCTAGAAAAGTGGCAATCAAATAGCACACCTACTGTAGGTTCCTAACTGATGACAAAGAATTAACAGAGCAGCTATCGAGTCATAGACAGTGTTCTAGGTTATTACATGCAGAGTTTTTAGATCCTATAATTAACACCTCTGTTTTTTCAGAATTTAACAGTAAGAAATTACTCGTCATCCAGTTTTTTATATAGACTATGCATTCCGTTAGTTTTTCAAATTGGTGTGTTGCACCGGGCCGCAAAGAAATATAGAGCTGAGTATCATCAGCATAACAGTGAAAGCTAACACCATGTTTCCTGATGATATCTCCCAAGGGTAACATATAAAGCGTGAAGAGTAGCGGCCCTAGTACTGAGCCTTTAGGTACTCCATACTGCACTTGTGATCGATATGATACATCTTCATTCATTGCTATGAATTGATGGTAGTCATATAAGTACGGTTTAAACCATGCTAATGCACTTCCATTAATGCCAACAAAGTGTTCAAGTCTATGCAAAAGAATGTTGTGGTCAATAGTGTCAAGCACAGCACTAAGATCCAATAACACTAATAGAGATACAACCACGATCAGATGATAAGAGCAGGTCATTTATACCTCTAAGGGGAGCAGTCTCAGTACTATGATATGGTCTAAATCCTGACTGGAAATCCTCAGAGATACAATTTTTCTCTAAGAAGGAATATAATTGTGAGGATACTACTTTTTCTAGTATCTTGGACAGAAAATGGAGATTCGAGATCGGACTATAATTAACTAGTTCTTTGGGCTCAAGTTGTGTTTTTTTAATGAGAGGCTTAATAACAGCCAATTTGAAGGTTTTAGGGACATATCCTAATGACAATGAGGAATTAATAATAGTCAGAAGAGGATCTATGATGGGAATGTGATGGCAGATGTTCTTTCTGGAGCAATTTCTTCTCTCTCTCTTTTTTTTCTTTTCCTTCAACCTTGTTTGCTTCATGCAACAACAACATTTTTGTGACTGCCTAAAAAACTTGTGACTAAATGTCCTTCAATGAATGGAGTTTTTTTTTATAAAGACTTTTTATTCACCATGACAAATCAATTGCTTGTGTCTCCAGTAATTCTTAAACGAAGCTCAAAAATTTACATTTATTATTTTTGAAAGCATGCAGGTCTTTTTATTTTTTCCAGTGTTGCATCTATTTCTGTTTAACTAGTGCACTTTAGCAATGGTAGAGAATCAAACAGCCCCCTAGCTGGTTGTCATTGTTTAATGAGTTTTTGTTGTATTGACACATTTTGACAGCTGGCAGACACTTCCACAAAAAGTGATTTTTGCGATTACCATTAATGGTATGTTTAATCCAATTATTAAATGTATTATTAAAATGTAAATTAGTTAATTTAAAAAAAATAAAATAAAATGTAAAATAGTTAATTATTATTAAATTCAAAAATTTTATTTAAGTATTTAATTATACATTTATATTTAATGATACATTTAATATTGTTATATTTTATAATACATTTACATTTATTTATGAATTCTGTACCTCCAGAAGCATGATATCATTCCCAGTTTTGTCGTCTTTGAAGGATGGGTGCTTATGTTTATTTTGAAATTTTATATCTTTTCAGATTTGCATCTTTTGGACTGATGTTGTGGGTGCCCAGGATCACAGTCATTTTGCAACTTTATTCATAACATAATTGCATATTATCAAACAGTTTTGGCGAACACCATACATATTCCAGGTTAAAAATAGGCTTAACTTTTATCGCAGTGTGCGGGTGTGAGCACGTACTGTGGCTCGGGTGGATCAGGAATCCCCCACAACTGTGTTTTCCACCAATCTGCACTGATGCCATGTACAGCATGGAGTTCTTCTTGGCTTTTTTTTTTTTTTGCCATTGATGATATCAGCTCCAAATGTGCCTAAACAAGCAAAGATGCATGTTTGAGATAACAGAAAACAGTTCAGTTATAATTTTATAATCATTAAAGCATTAGTTTGCTAACCAGTCAATAGCAAGCTCATCAAAGCTACAGAGAGCAACAGGCCATATGTTGCAATCATCTTGATAATATGCTGGTGTGACCACCAGTCATTTATATAGGTCTCTACCACAGGACACATCCTCACAGTCAGTGATGATGCAAGATGCAGAATTTACAACTCTGCTGCAAACTGCTGCTACGTCTTGCTTTTCTTGAATACAAGATCTTCTCCAGCATATCTTGGTAAAACTGATGTCTTTCTGGCAGAATTGCTCTAGACTCTATTCTTGATGAAATTCTGTGATTCCTTTCTAAGTTTGATCAAACCTGTTGTCTTATTTATTTATTTTTTGTCATGGCGATTTTATAGTAGAATTTTTCTAGTTTTTTTTTTTTTTTTTTTACTGAACAGAACATGTACCACAAAATGATGTGGCTTTTTTTCCTGAATAAGGTGTCCCAGACAAATCCTTTGTTTTTTATTGTGAAACTATTGGATATGTTTGCTAAATATCACCTAGAATGAAACATTGCTTTTAAACACATCATATGTTTTTATCACTGCTTTATATGGTATTTATTTATTTATTTATTTATTTATTTTTGAGTTTTGAGTTACAACAGTCAGGCTGTTACTATGACCCTGTTACTATATGGAGCATTCCACAACCAAAAACACATTTAAAAAGCATTTAAGTATTCAAATAAATGTTTATTAAGATTCTTCTATTGAATCATATTTAAAATTAATAAGCTTAATACTGTATAAATAAATTCATAATTTATTGGGTACTTTCAATTGGGAGGTAGGCAGCTGTCCCGAACAATAACCCTAAAATTTCAACTTATGAAACCGATACTGAAATAATATATTTTTGTTTTTCCAGTGTTGTTTTTAAAAGCATCTTGTTTTTCTTTCATGACAATTTTCAATTTTCAATTCTTTTTCATGGCATTTTCAACTTTTGCATTCCTGTATAATGGCCTGTACATGTATATATTCTTGCTAGAAAATAAAAACACAAAAATGTGAGTCTTTAATTGTATTTGGATTCCCAAATTTTAGTATCATCGAAAATAAATGGGGGGGGGGGTTCACAATCAACCTTTTCTGTATGTTAAACTCCTGCTTTTACTGACCTTTTGCTGGAAGAAAAAGAACTCATTTTGGTGAATGTATTTTCAAAAACCAAAATTCTGTCACAGGTATCTGATATAAAATCCATCCCTGATTTACTGGGTCATGTATAAATGCATTATTATTGTATACACAAAAGCATGGACATTTTTCTCATAAACAATAATCTGCAGACACAGAAGTGGTAGTTGTGAAAATTAAAAAACAAATAATCAGCAAAACTATTTTATTTGGTCAGTATTGTATGATTAAGCATAATTTGCAAGTGCTGTGGATACAAAAATCTTAAGTTTATTTTTTCTTCATCATTGCTTTGATCCAACGTGCATGTTTCCAAACTACAGTGTAGATATTCGATACATCAGGATATTTACACTCCTTTATGTTGAAGGAAACAATGCCCACTGCCACTGAATTGCACACCAATGGGCCTCCAGAATCGCCCTGCAAGAAAATATGTGAAGAAGATGTTTAATAGAAGAGCAATGATCCATCCCTAGTCCAAAACAACAACGAAAAATACTAAAGTACATTTATGTGTATATGAAGATGAGGCTGTGGCTAGTCACAATTTTTATCTTTCTTAATTATCACAAAACCTTATAGTTTATACACTTATAGACATAGTGACAACTTGCCCCACTCTCTCCATTATGTTTATTAACTGAGCACACTCCACTGTTTTGTTTATATCCTCCAGCACAGATGGCGTTTTGGTGGAACTTGTGTGATGTTTTCTTTGTATTTCTTCCATGCTTTCTTGCAGTCCCGGATGTCAACAGTTGTTACATTCAAGGCCAAAAGGTCATTAACAACTTTACGCTGTTTAGTGGAACCCAGTCCAGCAACCAAGCACTGGGTATTGCTTTTAACACTGTAATGCTGATGTGGGATTTTCACACACATCAGCACATATTGAGGATATATCAGAAATCCTCCACATAGATGCTGTTTATTGTTCTGCACGGAGACCATGAATTGCAAGGAATTTTTTGAAGCTTTTTTTCCCATTGATTATGTCATCTCCAACCACAACTATTGAGAAAAACAATACAGAGATAACTATAAACTCAAACAATAGTCCCTTTAATGGCAAAAATTCAATGTGTAAAGGTTAAGAATTACTAATGAAAGATGCAACCTGTGATGTGCAGTGTGGTCTCAACTGTGGCAAACAGAATAGCAGTGAAGCCTGTCATTGTGCTTGTGGAAAATTGAAAATGTGTCACTGACTTTTAAACTACTGTATTTTACTAATGTAAAAGAGCAAGCCTCCCTTTGCACAGCAAACCACAGCTTTTCCATACAATGAAAGTCAATGCAGTACAAAATTAACACTGGACCTCACTCAAAATGTTCATCATATAGACAATTTGCACAGAAAAATTAAGTCATGAGGGTCAGTAAATTGCGACATTTATTTTTGAATTGGTGAATCACCCATTACTCAATAAATAGTACAATTTTATAGGTTGATTTTCCTGTTCTGTTTGTAAAAACATTGCTCACTTGCTTGAAAACCCTGACCAGCCTAACATAGCAACAGTGGTTCAATCATTGGTGTTAGTTTGGGCAGAGATGTCTGAACAATGTTTCGGGAAACCTGTGTGAAAATAGTTGTTTTTTTTTGTTGTTTTTTGCAGACTCAATATTTTATGCATATTTACTTAAGAGGGAGTCAAGATGGCGCCGGTGTTCATGGCATGCCATCTACCTGTTTTGTTCGTCTTTGTTTTGTTCCTGTTATTGATAACCTGTTTTACTCAATATGCATCTTCATTATTTATTTATGACAGGACTCAACTGCTAACGATCCAGGCAACTGTGAATGCTGCTTCTAAAGATGATTTTAAGGGATCGGGTTTTATCCCTCAGTACCTGTTGGAGAACATTCCCGTGCACCTGTGCCGCTCCTCCTCCGGTGCTCATCGAAGACGCCGATGTAGGAAGCGAGGAAAACGCAGTGGTGTTATTGTAAAACTGAAACGGGCCATTGATGGCAGAAAATTGAGTGCCGTATTTCGTCCAGGATCAATGCTTGCGGATAGGAGGGATGTTAACCGTAAAATTTGTCGGCGCTTCACGACTGGCGTGCGTGGCTGGATTCACCCAATACTTCCTGATGGCGCGGCCTTTGTGAGAAAATCGGGATAGTCACGTGTCTGTACGAGAGGCATTGAGCTGCTGAATCTTCGCTCCGTCTGCATCGAGCAGCAAATGACCAAAGAAAATGCCACAATGCAAATGGCTTCACTCAATGTTCGATCCGTGGGAAACAAAACTTTTATACTTAACGATTTTATCATGAACAATAAATTGGATTTCCTTTTTTTGTCGGAAACATGGTTAAAGGTAGGAGATATTACTCCGTTGGCTGACCTTTTACCATTGGGTTACTCCTATTATAATTCTCCTAGGTTAACTGGGCGAGGTGGGGGCCTTATGTCTATTTTTAAAGATGATATCGGATGCCGGACGATCTCTACTGAAATTTATAATAGCTTTGAACTACAAACGTTTCAGATAATGTTGACTAATCCTGTGCTAGTGGCTCTTGTGTATCGTCCTCCAAAGCCAAATAAGGATTTTATGAATGAATTTTCTGATTTTGTGAGTAGGCTGATTACACAGTTCGATAGTTTTTTAATTATTGGGGACTTTAATGTACACCTGTGCTGTGGGCAGGATGTGGTTTCCAGAGAGTTTGTAAATATGATTGACTCTTTTGATCTGATACAGTGGGTAAAAGGGCCAACTCATAAGTTGGACCACACATTGGATCTTGTTTTATCTTTTAACCTGTTAGCCAGCACCCCCCATTATGGGACTCACAGCTGAAAGTGCTCTAACTAACTTATAATTGTAATAGTTTCCTACTTCAGTGTGTTACAAACATAATTGTGGTGTCTTTAGAAAGAAGACCCTTTGGGCTTCACTTTTTATCAACCAGATTTGATAATGCTCAAAAATATTAAAAGTTGTACACACTAAATTGCCTTGAATTTCTTTTACCACTCTTAAATATTTTTTTATTTGATATAAATATACATGAAATAAGTCCTGGAGCAATCTAGAAAAGTAATGGGTTGAAAGCCACATGTCTCATGAGTTTCTATTTCAAATCGGAATAAAATATCATGAAAAATGAGACTACTGCAAATATTTTTCTGAGACTATGTCTACACTCCCCACCCCCCCCCCCAAATATAAGAAAATATATTTCCCAATAGTATTGAGGGCTTCTACAAACTATTTAGTCAGTAAACATACCACTGCATAGTTTTTTTTCAATTATAAAACACTAGACATAAACTTAGACATCATATAAATGATTTATTTGAGCAGTAGAAAAATACAATAAGAATAATTTGAGTAAGAAAAATAAGAATAATAAAAAAAAATAAAAAAAGATTTAACATTGTTTGCCAATATAGAACATCCTGAGATTGCTAGAGATGCATATTTTACAATGAATTACGATGCAAATAAGTGCTGATGTGCTGATGGCCACTTATACAGATGGTAATCAGTGTTGGGAAGGTTACTTTGGAAATGTAATAGGTTACAGATTACAAGTTACCCTGTTTAAAATGTAATAGTAGTGTAACTTTTTCAATTATTAAAGTAATGTAACTAATTACTTTTGAGTACTTTTTGATTACTTTTCTAAATTTGTGAAAATAAAGAATAATAAATAAAAGCATATACATCAACTTCAATACAGTTATCTAAGACGTATTCTTTGTACTAAACTCCTGAAACATTGGTGTTTTTTTTAAACTTCTGTCTCTTTGTATATGATGATAGTTTCTCAAAATAAGTAAAATACACATGAAGTGACACAGAACAGTTCTAGAAATTATGTTTATGTGCTCGTGTACTCCTATATTGAGGCGGCAGAGGTTGAAAACACTGCGAGCTTCAGTAGGCCTATGTGTAGTAAATGAAACCATGTCTTTGCCATTAATTTACAGGAGGGGGGACTGGGAAAAGAATTCAGACTGGAAAATTCAAACTCATACAAACAAATTCATGGACAAAACTATTTTTTGTATGGACCTGACATAAAAAAGGTTTAAATCTTAAATTTGGGGACATGCAAAATAATTAAAAGTTCTCTCCTGAACTGCATCTTCACTTCCATTTTTCTCTTCAGTCTCTTTATTTTGCCCTGTTATCCATCTCTCTCATGACTTTAATACTCAAGATTGAACAAAACTATACTATACAATACAATACTCTACAATACTACAATATCTTTATAGAAAAATCCTAATACTGTAGACTAGTCATGTTTTTCCCTTACAAAAATTAACCATGCTTTTATTAGCCTATATAAAAGTAAAATAACCTTGTTTTTTTATTTTTAAATAAATACATTTGTAAAATAATTGTACATTTTTGGTTACCACAGTTAAACAATAGTAACCATTTTCTCTGGATTTATAGTTAAATATTAAAATGTTAATTTTCGTAAGGGTTGTGTTGTTGTCTGTCGTAGCTCCCCCTAAACCTATAAAAAAAAATCTGAATTTTTTTCAGCTAAATTACTACTGTAACATTACAACAGATAATAATGATGTCCTTTATATAGTATTTTGAGTGATGACTGATGATTAAATAAATAAAAAAACAAAGACAAAAAAGCGTCTTTACAGATGAAACTGACCTGAAACCCTGAACAGTAGTTCTGCTTCTCTGCTCCAGCTGTGCGCTTCCACAGTCCACTCTATTCTCTCTCTCTCTCTCTCTCTCTCTCTCTCTCTCTCTCGCATTGATTACTCTGAGTCTGATCCAAACCGTTTGGCGGAGGCGCGGAGAGCGCGCGAGTCATGACAATTCATGACTTATTAGAGATTTAATTATCAAATGGCGGATTCACAAATGATCGCTTTAGTACATTCGGCAGGCAATTATACAATAATGATATTAAATAGTGGGGCAAAATCGGCTGCCAGGCCACCGGGAATTGTCCCGGTTCTCCCGGTGTCCAGTCCGCACCTGATTTCCACAGACAGGCAGAATGTGCAAGTCATATATTGCATTTTTGGGGCTTAATATTCACAGACACTAGTCCATGTCATGTTTTGATTCAAGTGTACTGACCTACTTTTGATTTAGTCATCCAAAATGTGGGATATTCCGTCCGCGTTAGGCATTCCGTTTTTATGACTGGATTCTACGAACCAGACTGTATTTCCGCATCCCGGAAATTATTAGGCCGGTATGTCTCAGAATAGTCAGTGCAATTTGGGAAAGAAATCAGTTAAATCTGTATGTGGATGTGTGTAAATATTCAAATGTAATCCCCTTTGTAATCGTAAAAAATTTCATAAGTAACTGTAATTTAATTACTCATTGTTTCGTAGTAACTGTAACTAATTACAGTTACAATAATTTTGTAATTAAATTACGTAACGCCGTTACATGTAACTAGTTACTCCCCAACACTGATGGTAATAACACAAATGTGCCGAAGTAAATAATCCACTCTCCCTATTCAAATAGACGCGTTCACTTTGATAGCCGTGACCATTCAGTAATAGCGAGCTGATTTGGGCTGATTTGCACTCAAACAGATGGTAATCATGCACATACATTCACATTCAACATAAAACACACTCTCACATATATAAAAACTCTCTAAAATAAAAAGAAAGACAGGAATTTGCGATCGCTGTAAGTTCCGCCTCCATCAGCTGACAGGTGCGTCAGAGCGCATCACCAGCTCTGAGGAGAGAGTGCCAAATTCAAATAAACTATTTTCCGCCTATTTTTCATTCATTCTTTTTTCCGGTGGATCGCCTCATTCTGTTTGTGACACTGTACGCTGCAAAACCGTGCCGTGTTTTTACTACCAAGACGCAGTTTTCGACTGTGAGTTATTCCATAACCGACGCAAACAATTCTCTAGCTGAAGAAATGAAATGAAAACAAAGGAATTATGATCCATATTACAACGTTATTGCTTCGTTGGACTAAACGTGCTTCATGAGATGTCGTTCAGTGGACCCTTACCTTTCTAACTAAACCGGGATTTACAGCTGTGGATGTGTTTATGACTCGTTATTACGACGGATCTTGTATGTACAGCGTTTTCGATGTTTATTTTTTTGAATTTCTTTTACCACTCTTAAATATTTTTTTATTTGATATAAATATACATG
Organism: Carassius carassius; assembly: GCF_963082965.1. Lineage (NCBI taxonomy): Eukaryota > Metazoa > Chordata > Actinopteri > Cypriniformes > Cyprinidae > Carassius > Carassius carassius. The sequence continues at coordinate 20,805,330 of NC_081770.1, read as the reverse complement.
AAATAAGTCCTGGAGCAATCTAGAAAAGTAATGGGTTGAAAGCCACATGTCTCATGAGTTTCTATTTCAAATCGGAATAAAATATCATGAAAAATGAGACTACTGCAAATATTTTTCTGAGACTATGTCTACACTCCCCACCCCCCCCCCCAAATATAAGAAAATATATTTCCCAATAGTATTGAGGGCTTCTACAAACTATTTAGTCAGTAAACATACCACTGCATAGTTTTTTTTCAATTATAAAACACTAGACATAAACTTAGACATCATATAAATGATTTATTTGAGCAGTAGAAAAATACAATAAGAATAATTTGAGTAAGAAAAATAAGAATAATAAAAAAAAATAAAAAAAGATTTAACATTGTTTGCCAATATAGAACATCCTGAGATTGCTAGAGATGCATATTTTACAATGAATTACGATGCAAATAAGTGCTGATGTGCTGATGGCCACTTATACAGATGGTAATCAGTGTTGGGAAGGTTACTTTGGAAATGTAATAGGTTACAGATTACAAGTTACCCTGTTTAAAATGTAATAGTAGTGTAACTTTTTCAATTATTAAAGTAATGTAACTAATTACTTTTGAGTACTTTTTGATTACTTTTCTAAATTTGTGAAAATAAAGAATAATAAATAAAAGCATATACATCAACTTCAATACAGTTATCTAAGACGTATTCTTTGTACTAAACTCCTGAAACATTGGTGTTTTTTTTAAACTGCTGTCTCTTTGTATATGATGATAGTTTCTCAAAATAAGTAAAATGCACATGAAGTGACGCAAAGCAGTTCTAGGAATTATGTTTATGTGCTCGTGTACTCCTATATTGAGGCGGCAGAGGTTGAAAACACTGCGAGCTTCAGTAGGCCTATGTGTAGTAAATGAAACCATGTCTTTGCCATTAATTTACAGGAGGGGGGACTGGGAAAAGAATTCAGACTGGAAAATTCAAACTCATACAAACAAATTCATGGACAAAACTATTTTTTGTATGGACCTGACATAAAAAAGGTTTAAATCTTAAATTTGGGGACATGCAAAATAATTAAAAGTTCTCTCCTGAACTGCACCTTCACTTCCATTTTTCTCTTCAGTCTCTTTATTTTGCCCTGTTATCCATCTCTCTCATGACTTTAATACTCAAGATTGAACAAAACTATACTTTACAATACAATACTCTACAATACTACAATATCTTTATAGAAAAATCCTAATACTGTAGACTAGTCATGTTTTTCCCTTACAAAAATTAACCATGCTTTTATTAGCCTATATAAAAGTAAAATAACCTTGTTTTTTTATTTTTAAATAAATACATTTGTAAAATAATTGTACATTTTTGGTTACCACAGTTAAACAATAGTAACCATTTTCTCTGGATTTATAGTTAAATATTAAAATGTTAATTTTCGTAAGGGTTGTGTTGTTGTCTGTCGTAGCTCCCCCTAAACCTATAAAAAAAAATCTGAATTTTTTTCAGCTAAATTACTACTGTAACATTACAACAGATAATAATGATGTCCTTTATATAGTATTTTGAGTGATGACTGATGATTAAATAAATAAAAAAACAAAGACAAAAAAGCGTCTTTACAGATGAAACTGACCTGAAACCCTGAACAGTAGTTCTGCTTCTCTGCTCCAGCTGTGCGCTTCCACAGTCCACTCTATTCTCTCTCTCTCTCTCTCTCTCTCTCTCTCTCTCTCTCTCTCTCGCATTGATTACTCTGAGTCTGATCCAAACCGTTTGGCGGAGGCGCGGAGAGCGCGCGAGTCATGACAATTCATGACTTATTAGAGATTTAATTATCAAATGGCGGATTCACAAATGATCGCTTTAGTACATTCGGCAGGCAATTATACAATAATGATATTAAATAGTGGGGCAAAATCGGCTGCCAGGCCACCGGGAATTGTCCCGGTTCTCCCGGTGTCCAGTCCGCACCTGATTTCCACAGACAGGCAGAATGTGCAAGTCATATATTGCATTTTTGGGGCTTAATATTCACAGACACTAGTCCATGTCATGTTTTGATTCAAGTGTACTGACCTACTTTTGATTTAGTCATCCAAAATGTGGGATATTCCGTCCGCGTTAGGCATTCCGTTTTTATGACTGGATTCTACGAACCAGACTGTATTTCCACATCCCGGAAATTATTAGGCCGGTATGTCTCAGAATAGTCAGTGCAATTTGGGAAAGAAATCAGTTAAATCTGTATGTGGATGTGTGTAAATATTCAAATGTAATCCCCTTTGTAATCGTAAAAAATTTCATAAGTAACTGTAATTTAATTACTCATTGTTTCGTAGTAACTGTAACTAATTACAGTTACAATAATTTTGTAATTAAATTACGTAACGCCGTTACATGTAACTAGTTACTCCCCAACACTGATGGTAATAACACAAATGTGCCGAAGTAAATAATCCACTCTCCCTATTCAAATAGACGCGTTCACTTTGATAGCCGTGACCATTCAGTAATAGCGAGCTGATTTGGGCTGATTTGCACTCAAACAGATGGTAATCATGCACATACATTCACATTCAACATAAAACACACTCTCACATATATAAAAACTCTCTAAAATAAAAAGAAAGACAGGAATTTGCGATCGCTGTAAGTTCCGCCTCCATCAGCTGACAGGTGCGTCAGAGCGCGTCACCAGCTCTGAGGAGAGAGTGCCAAATTCAAATAAACTATTTTCCGCCTATTTTTCATTCATTCTTTTTTCCGGTGGATCGCCTCATTCTGTTTGTGACACTGTACGCTGCAAAACCGTGCCGTGTTTTTACTACCAAGACGCAGTTTTCGACCGTGAGTTATTCCATAACCGACGCAAACAATTCTCTAGCTGAAGAAATGAAATGAAAACAAAGGAATTATGATCCATATTACAACGTTATTGCTTCGTTGGACTAAACGTGCTTCATGAGATGTCGTTCAGTGGACCCTTACCTTTCTAACTAAACCGGGATTTACAGCTGTGGATGTGTTTATGACTCGTTATTACGACGGATCTTGTATGTACAGCGTTTTCGATGTTTATTTTTTTTTTTGTGTACTGCTTACACAAATGTAGCAAATACAGTCTTTATAAGCTTTCCATTGAAAAACAGCAATCTGTCGTCGATGCTTGAGGCTTAGATCTTTATAATGATACATAGTTTGTCAAGATTAAATTTGTCCTGTTTCATTTAATCTATTCATAATCACTTGCATGTGCGTGTGGGAGAGGCTTTGAGGACGAGGGCGTCGGGGTGCAGGTTAACAGGTTCCTGCACATTCAGGACATTATGATTGATGAGGTAGTGTTTTCGGACCATAAAACAGTGTTGTTCAATGTATGTTTTTATAAGAATATGAGAAAGTCACTGCCAGAAAAAATATGGTCTCGGAAATCAGTTCCTCAACTGGTGCTGAGTTCTCTGCTCTGTACAAAGACTATGGTGATTCTATTTTATCTGAAACGGCTTTGATGAATTTAAGTGTTGATGAGTCTTTGGAACTGTTTAATTCTGTTTATGCTGATATTTTAGATAATGTTGCTCCTCTCAAAGCAAAAAGGGGTAAAATTAAACATTTGCCATGGGTTAACGAACCCCTACGGGCACTTAGACAACATGCTCGACAAGCTGAGAGGAGGTGGAAAAAACATAAACTGCAGGTCCATTATGAGATAATTCAGAGAATCGCTACAGACATTTCAGAAGGCCTCTAAAGACGCTAAACATAAGTATTACTCGAATGTTATCACGCAAAATGTGAATGAACCTAAAATTTTATTCAAGATTATAAATTCAGTTATTAACCCTAGGGAAACTAGGTATCCGGATCCCTCTATCCTGATTTGTGAAGACTTTTTGAAATTTTTTAATGATAAAATTGTTGGTCTATATTCTACAATACCGAAACTACTGGTGACTCTGTCTTTTGACCTGGCTGTGCCTTGTAGCACAGAATGGAGAGAATTTAGTTTTGGCGGATATTGTTGTACATCTCAAGCCTTCGTCATCTAAAAATTATGTTTTTTCACCTCATCTTTTTAAGCAGATTTTTGCTAGTGTAGGGACTACGGTGTTGAATCTGACTAATAAATGCCTTAGCCAGGGCACCTGTCCAGTAGTTTTTAAGCATGCTACAGTTCTGCCATTATTAAAGAGGCCTAATTTGGCAATAGAGGATGCAAATAATTTTAGACCGATCTCAAATTTACCTTTTTTAGCCAAGGTTTTAGAAAAAGTGGTATTTAAGCAGCTACAAGCACATCACTGTGAATTCAGTTAGTGAGCCATTTCAGTCAGGCTTTAAGTCCTGCCACAGCACTGAGACAGTGTTGGTCAAAGTGTTAAATGACATCTTTGTTTCACTGGATAATGGCGATAATGTTATTTTAATTCTGCTTGACCTTAGTGCAGCGTTTGATATGGTGGACCATGAGATTTTGATCAACCGCCTAGAACACTGGGTTGGCCTAAAAGGTAATGTTCTCAAATGGTTTAAATCGTATCTCACGGATAGATTTTTTTCTGTTAATATTGGGGGCTGTAATTCTTCAAGATTACATCTTCCTTGGGGAGTCCCACAAGGTTAAATTCTTGCTCTAATTCTGTTCTCCCTTTATATGCTACCTTTAGGGGCTATTTTTCGCAAATATAAAGTGTCATTCCATTGCTATGCTGATGATAGGCAGATTTATTTGCCTATGAGTGAGTTAAATTCAAACTCACTTGACACTTTATTAGCATGCTTACACGATGTTAAGGATTGGATGGCTGCAAATTTTTTAAAGCTTAATGTAAATAAAACCGATGTTATTGTGTTTGGCCCTAGAAAGAATGAGGTGCTGCAGTGCTTGAATGCAACTTTTTTGACTGGTTTTGTTAAATCTAATGTAAAAAATTTGGGATTTGTTCTGGATAGTGATTTAAAGTTGGACAGACAAATTAACACTGTGGTGAGATCTTGTTTTTTTTAATTTACGTCTGTTAGCTAAGACTAAACCATTTCTATCTAGTTCAGATTTTGAGAGAGCAATTACGTCCATTGTCTTTTCTCGAATGGATTACTGTAATTCCCTTTATTATGGAGTTGATGTTCGAGCACTTTACAGCGTTTACAGGAAATCCAAAATGCGGCTGCAAAAATGATCAAGTCTGCAAAGAAATATGAATCTGTGACTCCGTTATTAATTTCTTTAAAGTGGCTGCCAGTACGACGTAGAATTATTTATAAAATCCTTGTACTTGTCTTTAAGGCCTTGCACAATCTAGCTCCTGTGTATTTGTCCGGTTTGGTGGCAATCTACACCCCCTCTAGATCCCTGAGATCAGAAAATCAACATCTGCTGTGCACTACCGGGACAAAATATAAACATAGAGGTGATAGAGCTTTTTCTCGAGCAGGCCCTAAATTGTGGAATGACCTCCCTCAATCTATTAGATCTGTCAAATCTTTACACATGTTCAAAGCTGTGTTAAAACAACATCTTTTAAATTCAAATGGAGAGCACTTTTAAATGGGTTAATGTTTATGTATGTCTATGTGAGTTGGATATGTCTATCTCTGTCATTTTCTTGTTATTTTTTTGTTTAGCTTGTGACTGTAAAGCACTTTGGGCAACGTGAGTTGTATTAAACTGTGCTATATAAATAAACAAACAAACTTAAGACTGTTAGCTCACAACTATTTTTTTTTTTTTAACTGTGGAGAGTCTCATGACCTTGCATAGGCATCAGAATTTATTTTTAAGATGAGTCTGCAAACTAGACTTTCTCACAGGGTGTCTGACCACAAGCAATCAGCTCGGCCCCCACAGGAAACTAGGCCTGCTGAGAACAGTTGAAACCATCTTTCCACAGAAAAAAACTTTTGTACGGTGTACATTTTAGGACATCCTCAGACCTCAGGTATTAAATGAAAAGGTGTCATGCCTCAGACTAAAAGGCTTCAGTCATCGGACAAAACGGCATCACGCCTCGGACTGAAAAGCGTCAGGTCTCAGGAAAAACGAAGTCAGGTGTCAGGTCTCAAGATGCCTTTTGTCTGAGTCCGTTTCGTCTGATGCCTTTTTGTCTGAGTCCATTTCGTCTGATGCCTAATTGTATGAGATCTAACACCTGACATCATTTTGCCTGAGACCTGAAGCTTTTCGGTCCGAGGCGTGATGCCGTTTTGTCCGATTTTTTGTCTGAGGCATGATGCCTTTTCATTTAATGACTGAGGTCTGAGGATGTCCTAAAATGTACACCATACTTTTGGTGTTTGTCACATCAATCAAGATTTATTAAATTGATTATTATTATATTATTAAATGATCTCTAAAAATTCATCCACACAAGCAGAGCACATTATTGTTTATTCATCAAGTTCTTACTTCAAACCTTCAAGAATAGCATTTATCCATTTTAGAAATTTTGAAATCTTGGTGTAGACATTTGGTCGACTAGGTGAGTTACAGTTGTCTTTCTCATAGAATGAAACCACACCGACTGCGTCAGTATTGCACACCAAAGGTCCTCCAGAATCCCCCTGAGAAAAGAGCAGGGTGTGAATAAAATTGAACTGTCTCACGATTTGTGATTTGTACAGAATATTATTTGTACCTGGCAAAATCCTCCACGACCGCCTGCACACACCATACGTGAGGTGGAGTAATCTTTTCCCCACTTCTTCTGACATTCTTTGTTGTCAATGATGGTGACATCCACCTCCATAAGCTTAGCACTTGATACATCACTGTTGTTTTTCTTCCCCCATCCTGCAACACTGCATTTGACCTTAGCCTTGATGTCCTTATCTTTCTTTGGTATGGAGATCAACTTCACGTTCTTGCTCTTTTCGATTTTTTCATCTAGCTACATCAAGTAATTCAATCATTAATGTGGATCGTTTTCCAAAAATGTATACAAATTGGCTGACCAACTTTTTTTCTATTTACATTTTGTTTACTTCTAAGGATAATTGGCTTACTAGGTATGTTAGTATTTTTACAGTTGTTACATATATGCTTTAAAACAATTGAAACATGAAACAAAAGTAAAAAAATATTAATAGTAATTAAATATTGTAAATATTGTTCAGTTAACAGCATATGGGATCAGATCTCTAAGGCTTTGTTGATACAAAAATCTTATTTTGTGGCATCTCTGATCTTAAATCTTGTAATTACAACATAAGAGAAAACCGATAATATTTCCACATTCCCAATCCAAGTCATATCCAATTGTGTTGTGAAATCCAATCCAAATTCAAATTCTCAGTGTGTCTCAGTCTAAACAATCAGGTTTCAGGTAGCTTGTTTTATCACTTTGTTAGTATGGGAAACAATGTTTGAATCAAAGCATTTGATGATTTGCAAAATGAACTGAGTAGTCAGTCCTTAATATCAGATTTGAAACCAAATCAGATTTGTGTGCAAGGTGTAATAGGCCTAAGGGAGTAGTACGTTCACTTTAGTTAAAACGTAAAAAAATAGTTAAAACAGTATTGCTTTATTGCAGTTTGCTCTGAAAAACCTAGCTGAGTCATTTACCTGAAGTAGCATGATGTCATTTAGCAGACTAGGCTTATACCCAGGGTGGATGTGGTAGAATTTCACACCCATGTGACCAGAGCCTTTAGTGTAATCATGAGCTCCAACCACAACTGTCAGCTTGTCTCCGCTGTCAAGATGAAGAAGAAGAAAAACAAACTTAGCTTTAAGTAAAAACAATATTTGTTGAACTTCCCACACTACATTCCAAAAGTGATGCCACTGAAGAGCCATTAATAATTCCCCAAAGAACCTTTCAGTAAACGCTTCTTAAAAGAGCAATCTTTCTTAGTATGATCTTAAAAAATCTAAAGAACCCTTTGTGCAGTGGAAAAGTTCCATTGATGATAAAGGTTCATCTTACACCCATCAATGCCAAGAACCTTTATTTTTGAGGCTGTATGAGTCGTGGGCCCATTTGGTTGGATACTATTATACTTTGTGTTATTTCCAAAGAATTTGAACCAAGTGATGACCTTTTGCTGCAGTATGGGGCTCTCTTTGACTCGCAGTGAAATTGTAACTGACAAAAATAATAATAATAATAATAATAACTTACTATTTGAAGCAGTGCGCAGCTGTCATGACAAATTGTGCAGACACAAGGAAGCCACCGCATATGTGTTTTTTATTTCTTTGAATCGAAACCATGTAGGGTCTTGAATGAGGTTTGGCTTCTGTGCCGTTCACTATACCCACTTGCACAGATGCTAAGATATAGAAGAATTGTTTAGGTTGGTTAAGTGAGAAGTAGACTTGACCTAATACAGAGCATATTGCTAACATTGCATAAAATGAACATTAAAATACCATATATTTGATGAATGTAGATGACATAATTGAAGTCAGTTTTTTTCAGCATTTTCTTACCTGGAAAACTCAGATTTGGTAGCATGGTGACTAGCAAAAGCACAGAGATGATCATGATGCTGTACTTGTAAGGTTTCTCAGGAGTGCTGAAGATCTCAGTGGTGTTGATGGTGGTATTTAATGCATAGTGGGCTGGTTTAGCCCCCCATTAGCACTCATACTTCCTCTATTACAGCTTGATGTGGCTTTCATTTTGCAGCACTGAGGTGGAAAAGATAGGTGTTAGGTTTGTGGTCTTAATAGAAGTAGACTATTCTCCTCCACGTATGATGTAAATTATAATATTTCTTGTAAATTATGTTAGGCGTGAGAAATCATTTAAGAGCTTAGTCAGACTGGCTCATGCTACGTGTGATTAGATCTCTGAAGGTCAATTCACACTGCATTAAAAGACACCAACCAAAAGTAACAGTTGGTCGGGTTTTGTCTGAGCACCACGTGTTACCCATGTTAGCAATGATCTGAGGTTGAACTGTCTTGGGAAGTATCATGCTATACTTGGTTGGCTCATATCTCACACTTTTTAGTTGACTGTACATAATGTACAAACAATTAGTTGATTTTAATTGTAAAAATATATATTGATCTGTACAATTAGCATACTATGCATTTGTTGCTTAGAAAATCCTGAAAGATAAAATGATTCTCTCAGTATAGTTTCTATTCCCAGTATGCTTTGCTTCTTCAGAAGTAAATGTTGAAATGCACTGTTATTTTGCCAAAAGTTAAATTAGGACTGCTCTGGTAATCTTTAATGTTCTGTTATGTTTGGGTTTTAAAAGAATTTCTGTTATCGCTGCATTTTGAGGGTTTTACCATTGTCCTGAAGAGTAGAGCCTTTGGTCGAGGATTGGTCTAGAAGTGATAAGACGACTGTACACTGCTTTATATAAAAATCAACATTTGCAGATGTTGGTGCACTGGTGGTCTTTCTGGTTATGTTACCACATGCCTGTGTGCCATGGGTAGCTGGATAATTGAAACACACTCTACTGGAGAAACACTTACTTGATCTTTTTAAGGTAATCAGTCTGTATGGTTTTAACAAGTAAATCAGATTGTTCTTCACCTAAATACAGCATAGAATCTGAAATTGCCATGTGACATTAGTTAGCTCAACTTAACAACCAGTATATCTAACAACAAATAAATTTGTTGGAAAAAAAGGGTTTTATTTAGTTTTTTGTAAGGAAATCGTTTTGTAAGATCTGCATGCTTTTTTAAGGTCCACTAATTACAGTATTTACAGTCTTCTATTGAACTTTTGTTTATTTATAAATAGATAGATAGATAGATAGATAGATAGATAGATAATTTAATTATATGGAATGACAATCAGCTGTGGCGCTACCATTTTGGCCCAGGCCTATGAGTAGTGAGTGATTTTCATTCTAGCGGTTCATCCAATAAACAGCCAGAGGAAAGCTTTGAGTGAAAGCTTCTCAGCCAATCAGCAGCTTCTTCCCCGCATCTGGAATCTGCATCGTCACCAGCAAGTGATCCAATGAAATGAATGACGTTGGCGGACGTCATTCATTCAAGACAGACACAGACAGTTTTGCTAATATGAAACGTTTCAAAAGAGATAAATGAAGTTAGCTTACTGCCAACAGTTAAGGTGTATCTCTTTGTCCGCTTCAGCATTTAGCTGAGGACAGCGATACAAGTTGCAAGATACAAGTATATCTTGGTATACACATTAGGTTTCAGATTTGCATTACAGAGATCACGGTCACCAAAGGATGTGATACCAACTGCAGTGTTTCCACAAACCAGAGGACCTCTTGAATCATACTGAGGAAACACAGAACAGCATGTCATTAGTGAAACCAGTTCATACAGTACATCACCATAAAATCTGTCAATCATCTTTTGTACGTACTTCGCAGGATCCACCGCTGCCATAGACATAGATCATCTGTGTGTCTATGTATAAATCTCCCCATCCATGGTGACACTTTTGCTGATTTTGTATTAAAATGCTTGCCTCCATTAGACGAGCACTCCGATTTTTTTTTAGTAGTAGTAGTAGTAGTAGTAAGTTTATTTTGAGCAAAGAAAATAAAAATTACAAAACATATAAAGATACATAAATAGAAAATTAGAACAGTTAATCTCACATATATATGAATCCATACATATACCTTATACATAACTACAGACAAATATGCACACATACACACACACACACTCTTCCCTGAAAGAAATGACATCTTGATGGGAGCATCCTTTGCCCATCTTGACTTCTGAGAGACACTGCCACTCTGAGAGGCTCTTTTTATACCCAATGACGTTGCCAATTGACCTAATAATTTGCAAATTGGTCCTTCAGTTGTTCCTTATATGTACATTTAACTTTTCCGGCCTCTTATTGCTACCTGTCCCCACTTTTTTGGAATGTGTAGCTCTCAAGAAATCCAAAATGAGCCAATATTCTATTGTTATCTATATTCTATTGTGAATAAAATATAAGTTTAGGAGATCTGTAAATTAACCCATTCCTCACAATTTGTACACTGTCCCAACTTTTTTGGAATCGGGTTTGTATATATATATATATATATATATATATATATATATTATACACACGCAGCACACATATATACACACATACCTACATACACATACACACAATGCAATTATGATACACATAACTACACACATCAATCGTTCGTTCGTTATCTGGCTCGGCTCGGTGTTCATCTTCAGTTCTCTCTTCACAGCAGTTTAGTCAATGTACTGTTTGAGTAAATGAATTACTCCGGGATATTGGTTTGTTTTTGACTCAGAGGGAGTGTCAGCCTATGGCGTTATTTCCCTGTCAAATGTCGAGAGCGCATTATTGTAGCGCGAAAGTACATTAATATAATGCGCGAATGCGAATCTTCTTGAACCAGTTCACCAAATCTAACTGAATCGTTTGAAACGGCACGCGTCTCCGATAAGCATTAATCCACGAATCTCTCTGCTAGCGCGCGGAATATAATGTGCCAGAGCGCGAAACTTTAACATCAAAACAAACAAAACTGGTTACCTGAGATCGTTGATGTAACACTACAAAACTTCATATTCACAGGAAGAAGGAGGCGGGAACCGTCCGACAATAAAAATGAAACTTTAATTACAAAATAAACAAAACGGACGACTGCCGCGCACAAACAAAACCCAATCACAACTAAAATCCAGGCCTGGTCCTCTCTCGTCCTTCACTGTCGTCGCTCCCATTTTATATCCTTCCATCTCCTCCGTGGGACTCGAGACTGGTGAGTGTCGCAGGTGTCACTGATTTCCAATCACTCCACCGGCCTCGCTCTGTTCCCACGGCTCTCGGCCCCGCCCCACTCGTCACATACCCCCATCATCCCTTGCAGGCCGGGGGGTACCCACGAGACTGCTCCGGGGGGGACCGCTCACGTGAACTATTGGGTGAACTATTCCTTTAAGGTTCCCACATCCCCTCAGATTATAGTCCCCCTCTCTTCCTGTAAAAAAACTTTTGAATATTACCCAATGATTCAGTTTTGTTGGCTTTATACAAGAGCTGTGCAGTATAAAAATCGACTGAATCAAAAAGTTTTAATTGTCTGGATTGCAGAAAATAATATATTTGTGTGATCAAAATATCCCACCTTATGTATGATTCTAATTGCACATTTTTGAAGTATGGATACTTTACCTTGTATGTATCTGATGTGTGGTTTCCAGCTTAATTTACTGTCAATAGTGATTCCTAAGAATTTAATTTCTGACACTTTTTCTATTACAGTATCATCTATACTTATTAATACTTTTGAGTTTTCTTTATAATTTCCAAACATCATTACTTTAGTTTTATTTAAATTCGAACATTATTTATTAACATGCATCCATGTTTTTTGTTTTACTAATTCTTTATTTACTGTATTTATAAGTGTATTATAATTATCACTAGAATATAATATATTAGTGTCATCAGCAAATAATATAAATTTCAATAATTTAGATGGAAATTACATGGAATATATAATTAATATATAAGTTAAATAACTTAGGACCCAATACTGATCCTTGAGGGACCCTAAAAGCAATGCCCAAAAACTGACATAAACCCACCCAACTTCACAAACTGTCTTCTCTCAGATAAATAACTTCTGATCCAGTTCAAAGCAGTGGCGGCTCCTGCCAATTCTCTCAGGGGGGGCAAATGTTTGCTCGATTAATGAGGATAAGTCACCCATTCAATTGATAAATTAACGGCTACTTAAAGATGTAAAGGGAACTGAACTACTATAGTATTAATTAAAAAGAAACTGACATTGAGAATCAATCTCTTGCTCTCCTTATGTTTCTATATGCGTGTTAACAATTCAGCAGCAAATGAAGACTGAGGCCAGGATGTGGTTTTTCCACAAAAAAAAACGTTTTACTTTGATTTCAGTTTAATAAGAAATAATTGAAGTCACATAAATCACTGTTTACGCAACTCACTTATAGAACACTGCTCATTTGTATTACACTGCTCACTTATATCAAATTACTCACTTACATTACACTGCTCACTTACATTACACTGCTTACTTACATTACTCATATTACATTTCTCCCTTACATTACACTGCTCCCTACTATCCATATGCATCTTTGCTCTTTCGTGTTTTTTCACCTTCTCCGAGAGATGATACATTTCAGTGACGCCTGTAGTTGTCCATGCGATGTCCGTTATGCTCTCGCGATGGAACAAAATGCAGCGGTAAATGAGCAAAATAAAGCGTCAGCTACTTCGCAGCCGGCTAGCCTTTTTCTCCGCTCATACCAAATCCTCGAAAATCCTTGTTTATACAACTTCCCTCCCTTTGTAGATTCTTGTTTGATGTTTAATTTGGTTTCGGTGGTCCTAATTCTTTAATTGCCAATTTATCCTTATTGCTACGATGAATGAATGGTCTTTCTTTCAGTGACACGATAGAATTAATCTGCACTGTGGTAACGTTTGCCGTGATATCGATCAAGTTCAGCTGACAACTAAATTTGCATAGCCGTCTCTCTGAGTTTTTTTTTCACATTTGATCAAGATATTAAAGAAGTTTTTCACTTTTCTTGTTGTTAAAATTAAAAATAGTTTTTTAAATATTATTGGATGTCACTGTTCCCACCAGTTGTTGCACAAGTTAAGGTTACGCACGATGACGAAAGCACGTTAGGGCTAGCCCTCCCGGAACTCATTGAGATTGCATTGCAGTGCCTGCAGTTTGAAAAAAATGATCTTTGAATGGAAGTCTATGAGAGCACTCGGGGCGATTCTCAGTTTGACAGATATCACCCAAAAAGGGGCGGTACTACACAAAATGCGACTCAACGCTGATTGGACTATTTAGAGGCAGAACAAACAGTCTAGAATAGTGAAAGCTAGCATGACACTGTGGTTGAATGTGAAAGAAAAAAAATCCCTCCCTTTCGCACTTTGGTGGTGCGTCGCCCAATCGCCCTAATGGAGAAACCGGCACTGGTTCAAAGCCACTCCCATAATGCCATATCTTTCCAGTTTATTGAGAAAGATTGAATGATTAAGTGTATCAAAGGCTTTCTTTAAATCAATAAATATTCCAACTGCATATTGTTTTCTGTCTAGGGTGCTTGTGATTTCTTCCACAGCTTCAATTATGGCCATTGATGTTGGCCTCTTTGTTCTAAAACCATACTGACTTTCATTTATTATATCATATTTATCTATAAAAATGTTCTAATCTATCATTATAAATAGTTTCTCTAAATTTTTTGAAAATTAAGATAGCAAAGAGATTGGTCTATAGTTTGTGAAGATGTGCTTGTTTCCATTTTTATACAGTGGTATTACTTTTGCAATTTTTATTTTATTTGGAAATATTCCATTCTGAAATGATACGTACGTTAGGGGTTTTGAAATACCATTTATTACTTTTTTATTTAATGTCATATCTATGTCATAACAATCAATAGATGTTTTACTTTTTGCATTTATTAACACTAGTATTAATCTCTCTCTCAATCACATCAGAGATGAAGATGGTCTTCGCATTCCTTTCTATAAATGACTCATTAAATTTCATTACTTCCACACTCAGGAATTATTGCTGCTAAATATGGCCTATTGGAACTATTTACTATTTATGCATATTAAAGATTTCACCATTCATATCAATAAAATAATCTGGATATGGATTCTTATTTATTTTATTTTTAATTATACTATTTAGTACTCCCCATACCCCTTCAATATTATTTTTGTTTTCATTTAATACATTTTTATAGTATAATTTCTTACTAGTTCTTATTATATTAGTCAGTTTGTTTTTATATGATTTATATCTGTTTTCACATTCTTTTGTCCTCAATTTAATAAATTGTCTAAATAGAGTATTTTTCTTTTTACAAGCATTTGGTAAACCCTTAGTTAACCATGGACATTTTATAAATGTATTCTTGTATTTAATTTGACAAATGGGACAGTTTTTGTTAGGGATGTCCAGATCCGATCACGTGATCGGAAATCGGGCCCGATCGCGTGGTTTCAGACTCGATCGGAATCGGACGTTACCTCCCGATCAGGACTCGGATATATATATATATTCTCATTAATTTTTAACACATCTTTTGTTATGAGGTGGCACAGAGTTAGACCCTTTTGACTCCACACAGAAACAGCAACGCGTGCGGCATGACATCACTTTGTTTTCAAGAGCTGGTGTGAATAAATATAGATTCAAACTCAAAGAGACATGATAGTTTGCGCATGACCTGATATTTCATTCAGACCCAGAATACAGCGAGATGAACATCACAGAGCGCTAAACTCTCATGCAGTGTGCGTTTCATTCATACTCGAAGCCGGAGCGCGCTCTCGCGCTGATATTAGGATATTCCTAATATGGACAAAAGCGTCCAGCTATGCTGTGGTGCTCACAGGAAAACAGAAACTTATGCAAACACGAAGACATTAATATACGATCACGACAATAAATTGTTCTTCAAGTCATCTCCAGCAGGTGATAAATAAAGTATGAACAATGCAGTGCTGATTGACATAGTATTTATTACAGTATAGAAACTATTCCGCATTATTATGTGATAAACAGTGTTTGTAGTATATAAACAAATCATTATTATTTGTTATTGTCCAGCATTTATAGATTTCTAAGCCAATTAAAAGCTAGAAATTAGAGAAAAAATAAAGTTTTTTTTTTTTTTAAGAAGTCCCTTCTATTCACCAAGCCTGCATTTATTTGATCCAAAGTACAGCAAAACAGTAAGATTTTGAAATATTTTTACTAGCCTACTTAAAATAGCTGTTTTATATTTGAATATATTTCAAAATGTAATTTATTGAAGATCCTGGATCTGTTTTTTCGCTCTTCTTTATTCTTTTTTATGTATTATAGAAGTATCGGATCGGGACTCGGTATCGGCAGATACTCAAAATCAAATGACTCGGACTCGGACTCGAGGACAAAAAAACCTGATCGGGACATCCCTAGTTTTTGTTATATAATGTGCTTAATTAAAAAAAAAAAAAAAAAAATTGTATGCTTTATCCACATCTTTCTCTCTTTATACAATGCTCCAGTCTTGTTCTATTAAGTTATAATTGAGTGAATTAATTGCTTCTTCTGTCCTTATACGTTTATATATAGATTTTTGGGGAGTTTTATTAATTATGTAATTGTCATCATACATTGTGAAGACTGGCAGATGGTCAGTTATGTCACATATCATTAGGCCACTGACATGAATGTATTAAATTATATTTGTGAATATATTATCAATGAGTGTGGCAAAGTGTGAAGTAATTCTACTGGGTCTAATGATGGTGGGGTATAAGCTCATACTGTACATCCTGTTCATAACTTCATCTGTTATTTTATGTTTATTTAGATTTATCAGATCTATATTATAATCTCCACAGATAAAAAAGTATTTTGTTACTAGTTATAGAAAACATTTTTTCATCCAGTCAATAAATGGCTCCATACTTGAACCTGATGACATGTATATATATACTTATAATAATATATATACATATTTTTCTTTTCATTTTGAATTTTAATCGATATAGTATATCATTTATTGTTAGTGTCATCTTTTCAATTATGTTAAACTTAACATTTCTATGGACATATATAGCAACTCCCCTACCTGCTTTGTTTGATTTAACTGTAAATAAAAATAATAAGCATAATCTTTTATAAGTCTAATTTCAGTTGACTGTACTGCTGTTCTCGAGGTTAGGACAGAAAACACAAAGGCTAAGGTCAATTCAATTATATGATTTATGTTTCCTACATGTTCTACAAAAAATTTCCCAGTGATTTTTTTCTGCAGTTTTGGACATTTTTTGTTGGTACAATGAGCAATAAATTGAAAACAGAATCAAACAAAGCACTTGGTATTTTCTACGTCCTGATCAGATGTTACAGGTCCCGGGCAGTCGGGAAGACTGTAAGCAGTAATCAATTTGACAATAAATGAGAGAGAGACAAGAATTAGTTGTTTCCTTAACGATCCTCTTTTAATACACATACACATTTGCATTTCAGAGTCAGTAAGACACTTTGAATCACAAAATGATTCATATACATGATGGTAAAAAAAAGAATACACACTGTATAGATCAAATAAACAATAAATAAATAATAGCAACCTTAACCGAATGTATACATATGCCCTAAATCTTACAACTGGACTGAATCCAGGTAAGTATCTTAATACTGATACATGAGTAAACTTTTCTAAGACATACTGTTAAGTGTCTTAAAATGATTAATAAAATGACAAAATTTTTGGACATTAAAACATGTAAATTACAGTTTGGTATGACATTTAATTAATTAAACTAACCTTGACATTAAATGAGAGAGAGAGACAAGAATTAGTTGTTTCCTTAACAGTCCTCGCAATCGTCATGGTAACTCTACTCTCAAAAATGCAGCTGAACTACACAGTGCAAACTCATCATATATTTAAGTAATTAAAATAAAACTTATATATACATGTAAATAGAAAGGAACATGTAAAAATAAAAAATGAAATATATATAAATAATTTAATTTGTGACCCAAACTATATATATGTATGTAGGGTGGTCACACTCTCGCCAACAAAGAAGCTAATGCCTCCAAATATTCTTTAAAGGTCCCATGACATGGATTATTTCCTTTTCTTTAAATGCTTTTTAATGTTTCCTTAGGTGTACTTATATTGTTAGTATGATTTTTACATTTAAAATTTAGAAATAAAAAAGCATTTGTATATCCTGATAATAGCCCTCTGGCTTGAATGCTCTGTTTGAAGGGGCGTGTCTGCTTTGAGGCTCCGAGTAAACGACAACTGTTGTGATTGGCTGACATCTTTGCATTTGAAATGAGTATTACATGTGGACCCCTCTCAAATATATATATATATATATATATATATATATATATATATATATATACTACAGCTGTCGAGATTAACGAATCGTGGAAGTGTTGATTATATAATTATTTTTTCGATCTTTTCCCATCACATGAAAGGCTGCAGTGATGAGCATTGAGTAGACAGAGTCTGTTTATCGCGTGAATCGGTGATCTTGTCATTATTGCAACACGTTTTCTCTCACAAAATGCTTTCACCACAACTAACAGCAAACACATGAATACAGTAAGAGCTTTGTTGTGCAGCATAACAGCGTCATTCATTGTAACGGCAGTTTGGGCAAGAGTGCAGATATACTCGCGATGTGTGATAGCTCCAAAAAAAAGGGAGCGTTCTTTGATCGCTCTCTGTAGTTAAATCACAATTTAAATAACAGATTTGTTTCATGCTACTAAGAGAAACAACGTGAAGTTGATCGTTTAGTCACTGGCTTGATTCACTGATGCATAAACAGTATTAAATGATTTAGAAAGAAAGTCTGTGTGAACTTGAATGATTAGCTACACATCAGAAATCACTGATCACAGATCAGGCATTAATGAACACTGTTACTCACTGTTTGTGGCGGTTCTGTCGAATCCATATCATAAAAGTCTGTTTGTAACGCCTTTGCTGACATTGCGACTGAATTATACTAGAGCTGAAACAACGAATCGATTTAATCGATTAAAATCGATTATTAAAATAGTTGTCAACTAATTTAGTCATCGATTCGTTGCTAAATAACTTTTATTTGCCGTAAGCGGCTCATTTCGTGCATATTTCAAATCTGCGGTGACCAAAGTGTGGCAGTAATGAGCAACCGGAGGTTTTACTCAGCCAGTACAACAGGAGAAGTAGCGAATAGCCAATAGCTGGCCTCGTTTTGTCACGTGCTTCCCGAACAGCGTCTCTGCAGCATTCAGCAGGATGTGGGAGTACTTTACTTTGAGCCTTCAAAAAAGAAGAGTAACCTGTAAACTCTGCACTACGGAACTGTTTAAGGGGACGTTCACATATCGCGTCTT
Organism: Carassius carassius; assembly: GCF_963082965.1. Lineage (NCBI taxonomy): Eukaryota > Metazoa > Chordata > Actinopteri > Cypriniformes > Cyprinidae > Carassius > Carassius carassius. Next base: position 20,786,478 of record NC_081770.1, on the reverse strand, counting down.
TTGCGCGCTCAAGTTCGTTATTTCCAACACCGCATCGAGTTAAAACATTTCAACTTTTCAGAATGCAGCAAGCGCACCGCGGGTCATGTGACAAGAACTAACCAATCAGCTTCATCCTTTCCCGTAACAACGTTAAAAGCTCAGTCAAGATGAAAGGAACAGCTGATCATAGTTGTATATGGATTTCCATTTTGAAATAAATTTAGTAGCAGAGCTACTGCAAGCGATTTTTTGAGCTGCAAATCCATTTATCCTTTGCTGAAATTTCCGCGTCTTCAAGGAGAGAGCACGTCATGGTTGCTTAGCAAAGGCAGACGCCTCAGGGGCGCTTCTGCACGAGCGCTTTGTAAAGGAGGAGAAAGTGGCGCGCCTAGCGTTTTCCACGCGTTTTTAGGCGCGATATGTGAACGGCCCCTAAGACTTTCATTTGTGCAGATTCTCCAGTACAATGTTGTTTGCAAATGTTTAGTCGTAAAAGCTGATAACATTGCTTTTTAACAGTTAACATTTAAAGCTTTACAAACATGTTCTGTGATCAGTTTGTCGTTTACCAGTTCAAAATTCAGTCGTGCAGTCTAATTATGACTGAATGAGAGAAATAAATGTTTAAAGATATTTGAAATACACTTTTTTTCTAAGTATTCACTGCTTTTTTTCACACAGCAGGTTTTTTGTGTGTGTCCAATTTTTTTTTCTGGACAACCTTCTGATGGATTTTACTTTAAATTGTGAGTTCCATTCAGGTTTCATGCCATTGGCACTTTTTTCGAAGGATTGTTTACAATTTCACAGCAAAAGCTATAAAGCTGTTTTCCAGTAAATAATAAAATACAATGCACTGCAATTTTATTCTGTTTTATCCTTATTCTTCGTGAAAATATGTTCTGAAAGATTCCTTAATAAGCTTTGCCCGGGATGTTAAACTACTTTAGGAGCTCTAAGGACTGCCATGGTGAAAACATTTGATATCTCCTTGTGAAATTTGCTAGAGTATGGGTCAGTGTTTTGATTGCAGAAGAGTTCGACAAAGGATTACTAACACAATAAAACAACTCCAGGTATATTTTTAATGAGGATATGACAATGCAAAATGGTTAAAATCTCTTAAAAATCTATGCTGAAGGATAAAGACCATTTATTAATAATTTACTTGGGGAAAAAATGGAAAAAACTAAAATATAAGCACATAAACCGATTAATCGATTAATCGTAAAAATAATCGACAGATTAATCGATTATCAAAATAATCGTTAGTTGCAGCCCTAAATTATACAGTAGGTGGCCATCCTATCTGGGGCTTACCGCCGCGTGTGCGGTGGTAACTGTAATTCAGTCGCGTGTTAAAATCATTCGCGAAACTACAGCCAGGTGGCGCAAAGGGACGGATTGCGAAATGAATGTAATTGTAAAATGAGATGAAAGAAGGAAAACGACAATAACATTATGATATAACATTGGAACATTTAAAAAAAAATTTTTTTTTTACAATTTTTAAAATGTAGGATAGTCTTAGGCTACAGTCTACTAAACAAAAATTAAAAGAAGACCTTAACACAAGGATCATATGCATGCTATTTTTATTAAACAGTAAATAAATATAAGGCCTATATATATATATATATATATATATATATATATATATATATATATATAAGATAAATGTTTTAATTTCATTTTCATTTCGGTTCATTCTTGGTTTAAAAAAATCTTCAGGTTCCATATGCAGAGCGAAATGGGAACGGTCCAGCATTTAGCAATAATTAGTATTAACTCTGTTATTATTCTTGATTTTTCAAACTACCAGCATTTTTGAATTATGCCTTATGTGTGTCCAAAAATTAAGTATTATTTGTTTCAGCTGTTTGAGCATGCTGGTGCCTCGCTCACATATTCACTGGAAACAGCAGTTGTTCACCAGACATTCGGCGTGAGCACTTTGACATATTGTTAATTATGAATTTTTTTAATCGATACTGAAAGCACACAGCCTATTTACCTCATGAATAATAGTTAAGCTTCAAATGGGCAACATCACAAATATGGAAACGTTTGATTTCTCCCGATTGAGAAAGCCAAACCTTATCTTAGCTTTAAATTATTATTTTTTGTTTTATTACTAAGCCTATATTATTATATACTGCAATTATATTTATCCATTAGAATTATATATTTTTAATTATTGTTTTGTTCTGATAAATGTGTTAAATTTAAAGGATTTGTTGTAAAATATTTTCTTATAGCCTATTTTTTTCCTCTCACAAACTCTGATTTATTTTTTAGCGTGTTTAAAAAGAAACATGCAGCAAACGCAAATAGGTGATTGATCCTTAAAATGAAACCTATACACGACTCATATATTTGTTTCCTCTGACAAACTTAATTTAATTTTTAGCGTGTTTAAAAAATAAAAAATAAAGAAAACATTCAGCAAATGAAAATAGGCGATTAATCCGTTAAAATGTGTTAAAAATGTGTTACTCTTGGTTAACAGTAATTATAATTATTTTACTTCAGAACAGAGCCTGGGACTAATCTAGGTTATCAATGTTTTTTTTTTTTTATTGCATCTGAAAATGACTTTGTTCATTACATTCACTTCACGCGATCTGGCGCAGATCAGCCTCCCGCAAAACTCAGCTGTGGACGATTTAAAAATGTTTGATATAAAGCAGTGGTTCTCAACCCGCAGCCCCTCACGAATTCAAATGCGGCCCGCACCACATGCTGAATAAAAAAAATAAAAAAACTTTATCATTTTCTAAAATGTTATTGTTTACATCAATTAAAAAAAATATGCTACTAATGAAATATAAGCTATATCCTAATGTTTTTATGTGATTTTTTTTTTTCTTCATATATTATTTTCAGACATGAGCACTGGCATAAGCATTTAACGAACACATACAAGTGCGCACTTTGGCAGAATTCAATTCAAATAGTCATCAACAGCCATTAGGTAAAAATGCGCATCAGAATGGACACATTTGTTTTTTAAGGGAGAAAAAAAAGAAATTCAAAAAATGCCAGCGAATGAACATGTACAAACTGTGAATAGTCACAGTATCAGTATTGAAGGAGAAGTGCTGGATTTTCGTTTTTTTTTTTTTTTTGCCCCGCAACTCACTTGAAGAAGTTCAGATAAATGGAAACACCATACACTATGTAACAATCCTTATCGTCATTGGAGAGTGTGTACCGAGGCTCATGAGCAGACGACCGCACGGACAGGTGCGCCTGGTCAGTAGGCTTCAAAAGCAAAATTTGTGGAGGTAGAGTGAAGAAGCTCATTGCTACTCGAACCTGTGCAATCCGTCAGTAAAAGAATATAAAGACAGTCAGATGTGCAATAATTATGGGCAATTACAGAGCGGACCATCAGCCTGCGCATTCAGAAGTATAAATTGAAGAAGTCTGCGTCCGCGCTGGCCGTGTCTGCATCCGGATTGCTCATGCGGAAAGTATAACACAGGCGTTACAATCGCAACTTCTTTGTGTTATTCCTTTCAAGCTGAATCTCACAAAATTGGTCCCGACAGCATCAGGTGTTTTATTTATGGGGAGTAGAATTGTTTATTTCAATGAATGTGATAGATTATATATCATAATAGTTAGGCTATAATATTATTAATCAGGTTGGTTTGTATTGCTGACGTAATATGTAAATTATATGCGTAGACTTGCACTTAGACCATAGTGCGGCCCGCTGGAAAAAAAGGTTAAGAACCACTGATATAAAGGTTGCTGTCCCATTTTATACAGGAGTTGTTCATTTTAAAAAATCTAATTATATTGTTAGTTCTAATTATATTGTTAACACAAGTTCATTTAGAACTGTTTTTTTTTTACTTATAAACTCCTTGAGAATTTAAAGTTAGTTTAATAGTATTTAAATTCAAGTTTAAAAAAAGGTTTTAATTGCTTAAATTATTTTTATTAATTAATAATATGTTATCATGTTTATTCTTGTAAAAAAATACATGTTTATTCTTTAGGAAAACAAAGGAAAAAATAAGGGACAATCCGAATATTTGTTTTGCTTTACCTATTTATGTAAGCTACAAATATTCAAATAATAATAATAATAATAATAATAAAATAATGTCATTAAAAAATACCATTGGCCTGAGTAATTTTGACCATTATAGAATTGTGACTTTAAAGATTAGTCATTTAGGTGATAAAAATACTGTGAAATTAATAATGGCATGGATTTTAGAGCATAACAACTGAAGGTTTATGAAACAGCCAATAAAGCATTTTTTTAAACAACGGAACTTAAAGTTGTGAACTAAAATATTATTTCAACCATACAGTGTGAAAAAATAAAATGCATAATTTTCATAACATTTCATTATTCATAAAATGCATAAGGTTTCTGGTGTTTGGATTTGTACTTCAATATAATGAGCTCCAAGTTTAAGAATAGCCCTAGACTAGTTTCTCTCTCTCTCTCTCTCTCTCTCTGTTTAACAGCATTAGCTCAATGATATACGTCTTCCTTCCATTAGAATTTTCCTGCCTTGCTAAATGTTGGGCTCATGCAGGGCCGGCGCGTGCCTATAGGCGAACTAGGCAGCTCAGCCAGGGCGGCGAGAGAGAAATCGAGAGAGAGAAAGAGAGAGAGAGAGAGAGAGAGAATTATTAATTTATTTGTTTGTTTCACATTAGGTATAAATAAAATAAAAGCTATAAATAAATAAAAAACTTAACATTTCGAATAAAAATTCCAGCACGGCAGCGCCCTATTAGTAGGTCTATATGCATGCAAAATACTTTAATGTATATTCAAAAATGTCAAACCGAATAAATTTATCTGGTTATGAGTAATCGCCTCCGTGGAAGAGCGCTTTTCGCTGCTTAGAGACCTTGGGCGCATATTTGGATTTTTAGATGACATCGCATCTCTCAAAGAAAAGGAGAATAGAATAGCCTAGTTCTTCAGGATTGCTTAGGACTGGAAAAGGCCCTGACTCGTGGAGACTCGCGAGATGTTGATGGGCATGAATTGTTTGAAGAGCTGACCGCATTGGGCAGACGCCTGGTTGCTGGATCTAAACCACTGGATGCGCTTAAATTAATCTGTGAAAAAAGGATGGAAAACAATTTTCCAAATGTTTTTGTAGCATTGAGAGTGCTTCTCACTCTCTCTGTCACTGTGAGCTATGGAGAACGCAGTTTCTCAAAGCTTAAACTGGTAAAAATGATCTCCGAAGTACAAGTTAAACTCAAGGACGCAATCGAAGCATTTGCCGCTGCGAAGCCCGACGCGCACGCTTCTGAAATGTAGGTGTGTGAATGTGTGTATCAGTCAAGAAAACAATCGAAAACTCCAGTTTTGTGAGCTAAGAAAAAAAGTGCATATGTTTAGTTTTATTCTGTACACTATCTATTAGCCTATAAAACAGAATTTATCCTTAGCTGTTGCATTGTGTAGGCTACCCTTTTCACCTTTTTGCAGAATGAAAAAATTAAAAACTCTGAAAACAAGCTTGCATGTTTTTATTTTAGTGTAATTTCATAGATTAAAAAATAAATGTTTACATGCATTTTAAGGATCCCTAATTGTGAATGTGAGGGGGCCTAGAGGGGCATTTGAGCTTGCGCTGGCCCTGGGCTCATGATCAATAAGTTGAATTCGCCTCAATCTGATTCAATAAAGTCAAACCGCAGACAGTGAAGCCTCGAGACCCGTGCGCTGTTAGGCGGGAACAGAGGATTCCGCTTGGTCTTAAAGCCTCCCGCAAACATCACGATCACAAATAACAATGATTTTTGTAAAACAATGATTAATTATTAATTGATGATTTGTTATTATCATTATGGTCTTGTGAAAATAATAATATGGGCTGCGAGAAAATTATGAATACAAAGTGTAGCCTACTGCTGAGTGCAGGCATGTTTCAGCCCAGTAACACAGACCGAATTCTGTTCAGCTGGAGGGGGTTGGGTTTTGGGTAGTTATTCATGGATGTGGGGGTCGAGATAAAAGTGTGAATTGCTCTTTCATATGGACAGTGTCTTATGAGGCTTTCACTTGCTGAACCGGTTTATATAGGACTGTTGTTTTGATTATATTAACAGTGCTGGCTCTTTCCGACGAGAGAAATGCAACATTCACACATTACACTATTCCTTTTCGTCTAAAAACATTTCAAGCTTTCTGTAGATACATTTTTAATGTACCTATGTGAGGTGAGACACATTATGTTAATTAAAAAATTATACATTCATTATCATGAAAAATTAAAGTGATGAGACGGCGCCTCCCTGTCATTAATGCACATTAATAATTTTTGCACAAACACTTGAATATGAGCTTCTTATCACGAGTAAAATTCATGCCAACAGCCAACATATTTAGCTTGATCAGAAGGTTGATTGCAAGAGTACAGCGGGATGTTAAGAGTTTGTCTGTTTCTTTTACTGATTATTTTCGGGTTACAGCATGATTTAAACAGATTCACACTCAATCGCTTTTGCAATAATGCGTTCAAACAAATGTAATCTTACAGTGCTACTACATTATCAGCATGCTATCTGATTTTGAAATCTTGAAGTTAATCGATCTGTTTAGATTAAAAAAACTGACAAAAATATACTGTTATTTTCATCACAAACACAGCATTTTCACAGCAGAAAGCAGCAATTAAAGATGTAATGCTTACGATGTTATTAGTTTGGCATGTGATAGGCTATAGGGAAAAAAGTTTACACAAAATAGCTTAAGCCACTTTAAAACTCTCCTGTTATTTTTTTATTATTATTATTTTATATGCTATGTTATGTTTCTGGTATCAGAGCGCGTGGAGGGGAAGTTGTTGCTGCTCACAGACTCTGCTGCGAGTGAGAGATGTTTCACCCAACGAAATGAAGACGACCGCGGGAACACAAGCACAGCACATCCGCCAAAAATCAACCTGCAGCAATGCTCGTTCATCGACTCGCTAAGCTTTAATTTTGTATGTCGCATGGCAGTAAATAATTCGATAATATGACCATGCAGTCAATACAGATATTTTATAAAAACATTAAAACAAGCAGAGCTGTAAAATAAAACAATAAAAAACGCACGCCAGTTCTACACTGGACACGAGTGGAACGATCCAACAAAAGACAACAGAACACAGTGATGGACACTGGACTCGATCCCCATCAGTGAACTGATGCTCGTTCTGTTTATGAAGAAATGTTCTGACACTGCGTTCAGATGATTTGACACTATAGTGTGATGTCATCAAGTTTAGACACACTTTTCGCTGTGGGGCACAGATGACAACTTTCGCGTCTGGTGTAGACACAGACAGTGACTGCTCTATTTAAAAATAAGTTCTATAAGAAAAAAAAAAAAAATCTAAACCAGTGGCATAACGAGATGGAAATATAAACTAGAAAAAATATTAACAGGTCCTTCATCCATGACACTGACTCACTGTGGAGCTGGCAGTTTTAATCTGAACAGCTCTTAAAGCTGAGTGGTTAGATGAATGATGGGCTAGTATTAAAAAAATAGCATCTTTCCAGCATTAAGGTAATAACAGTACAGTTTTTTTTAATCATCTTGTTGCAGTTATAAATTTGACTGCTAAATGAAGGATAAAGAACTATATTAAAACTTGTTTTGTAAAATTTCTTCGTCATTTGAATATTGATTTAAAAATCGGTTTAAATCATAAATCAGCGATTTTTGTTTTTCCTAAAATAAACAGGGATTTTTTTTTTTTAGGCTATATGATATTACCCTACTTTAAAAACAAGTAGGAAGAAGGTTCCCTTTAAAATTACTTTAGTTGTCAATTACTAAAGCTTTTTTTTACATCGTGTGAATGTTGTTGATTATAATGAGAGAACTTGAGTTTAATTGTGAGGACGTTTTATTAATTCTTTAGAGTTTCAAAGATTTAATCGTGCCGGTTTAATTTTATTCGTTTCTTGTTTTAGGCAAATTAGGCCTAAATAATGGGAACGAAATTATACAGTACTTCACATTTAAACATGCAACAATTTCTTAATCAGTTTACAGACAAATGTTTTTTCCCCAATAAGTTAAAGGACAGGTAACGAATAACTAAAATGCATGTTGTTTTATTAACCCTCTGGAGCCAATTAACGCGGATACGCGTTATGAGTCATTTTCTCCTGATAACCCCGAAAAGAACTTAAATTACACTTTCAGTTTTAATCATTCAGATAAGAGCAATACATCAATCGAATCTGTAAAGGGTCTACTTTTTTTGGATACAGACATAATAACAACAAAACTTTGTGCACTTATAAAATAAAGATAACAAACAAGGTGTGCTGTATACAGCATTTGTCTGCGCTGATCTTCATTTACAAGCACATCATTAAAATGAACTGTAACTCTATGAATACTCGAATACTCGAAACGAAAATACATGAGAGAGATATCTATAGAAAGCTTGACATGTCTACTTTTAAACTAAAGTGCCGCCAAAAACAGATATTCTGTGATAAAGTAATCCTTATGAAAACAACAAAATATATTTATATTGAAAATATAAATTAAAATAGGCTATAGGCATAATATATGAAAATATTGACATTTTGCATATTAATCCATGTAGCCAAACCCCCTAAAATAGGCTACCACTTTTAATGCTCCAATGCAAAGTAAACCACAATTTCTTTTGAATAATATAATGCATAATATAATATAAATAATACTGCACACCTTTTAAATGTGTCAAATCTAAAATATGGTTTAATACCATGTAGATTAGAGAAAATATTATCACAGGTTCAGGCACAGGCTTGACATCCTGCTTGAATTCGTTCTAAGAAATGCACATAACTTCATAAGTACCAAACTTTCGTCTGTGGATATTAAATATTAAATATTTTAACTACGGTGTTTTTCTTTCATTTTCCCTGTCTGAAGCCATCAAATCTAACACATCAGTGAGGCAAAAATGACGTCTATTAGCGAAAATGTGCTTTGATGCGCTTGTTTGATAACTTGTGGTTAATGCGCCACTCAGCGGTCAAAGGCTGCAAACGCACTTTATACCGCCGCCGCGGTAAAAAGTGCTTTTTGGATGTCTACTTAGTGTATGTAAATATTTGGGCGGGCAAAGCAGAGAAAGGGGAGGTAACATTTCTCTTTACAACGTCACAAAGAGGAGATTCCAGATCAGCCCGTTTGAGCTTCCATTTTCTCAAAGGCAGATAAAGATAGTAAAATCTCGATTTGCACCGATTAAAATTTTTAGAAACTTGGGGACCACATACATGCTAGGGGAAGTCATATTAATGTTAAAAAACCTCAGAAAGTGAAATTGTCATGTCATAGGACCTTTAAATAACCATATTAAATTGTTGGTTCCTTTTATCTCTCAATAAAGATTATGATTACTTTGAAAGGGCACATCGCGTTGGGGCCAAGAGAGATGACACCAGGTATCCGCGCGCTATCATTTTCAAGCTGCACCACTATCAGAAGAAGTTGTATATTTGGAAAGGAACCCGCAAGCAAATAGAGGGTTGCAACTTCAAAGTAGTGCCTGACATGTCTGCGGCGGTGCGGGAGAAAAGGAAGGCGTTCTGGCCTCTGAGAGAACAGCTACATCAGATCAACATTAAGACTTTTCTAAAATTCCCAGCGACGTTGTATGTGGAGGATGGAGACCTCGTAAATACTTTTACCTCACCGGAGAAAGCTAGATTGGAACTAAAAAAGAAGTACCTAGGTATAAAATGACCTGATCTTGCAGAACCTGGTAAGAGCATTTACTCTTAAATCTCCGTTGAAGAAATGAGACTGGACTTAAAGATATTAAATTTGAATATAAAGAATATGACCTAATTGTACAGTTGGATGGGAAAGTGGTTGTTTAATTATTTCTTTTCTAATATTTTTATTTTTTTTTTTGTCTGAGGAAATATGGGATATTGGCAAAGGTTTATGTAAAGCAGAATTGCTACAATTATATTTAATTTGGTTGTACATTTTCTTTACTAGTCTTTTTTATTTTTTATTTATTTATTTATTTATTTTTTAATTTTTTTTTTTTTTTTGGTTGGTTTTTGTTTGTTATTATTATTTTTTTAAAGGGGGGGGTGGTATTATTTGAACTATTTGGAAGTCACTGTTTCTACGCCAGATGGAGTTGGGAGTTTAAGCTCTAACAAAGCTTGTTTCCTGGGAAGGAAGGGAGGGGGGAAGGAGAGGGTATATGTTATTTGTTTATATGTTACATGCTGGTATGGATGGATGAATGTTTGTTTGAACTCTTTAGGTGCTTCCTACTACTTTTGAACAAAGTTATTCCACAGATGGGGTTGGGCTATGCAATTTGGCCTATATCACTCCATTTACATATAAAAAAATAAAAACAAAATTATATAAACTAGTAATTTAAGATCAAATAAAAATGCATATAAGGAGTATAAAAGATATGTTAAACACATTTAAAGTAGTAACTTGGAATGTAAATGGCTTACAGGAGGGTTCAAAAAAACACAAAGTTCCTTTTCAGGAACTCGAGCTGCGTCTAGCGCTTTGGGGAACGTCCCTGACGAGACCGACTCTGAATATCGTGTGCAATCCGTCCATCGGAAAGGCGTGACGTCACGGGCGGGGTGACGTAGCGACCAGGAAGCTATAAAAGCACGTGCCGTGCAGCTGGCCTCAGCTTCGAATCTGTCAGCAAGCGCTCTGTGTGTGCATGTCAAAAGTCTGTCCTGTTGGTCCTATTTATTGTTGTCTGTCCCTTAGCCATTAAAAGATCGCTAAAACAGCTCAATATGCCAAAACAAAAGCAAAAGACCTAACATATGAAGGGCGATTCCAAGCCACGTTATAGATTGTGTGTTCCTCCCTGCCCTCGCTACATTACGAGTGGGGATACACACAGTTTGTGCGTGGCTTGCCTGGGATCTCTCTTCGAGAAGTGAGCCTTCGCAAGCGTTCCTCGCGATGCCGGTTCTGCTTTCGCCGAGACGAAGCCGCGCCGGCATTCGTTGGGTTCGCAGATCGATCTGCTGGAAGGTATGGAGACGGGCACGTCCTTATCTCCTACCGTACCCACCAGATCTGCCTGATTCCGGGGTTTGGAAGCCCGAGCTTCGGCTCTTCCCCCCGAGCGTCGGGCTTGACGCTCTGCCTTTCTTTCTCCGAGGAGATTGATACGGAGGGCGTCGGCGAGCTTGTAGTTGCACAAACAAAGTTGCATAAGCACAGTATAAAACAAACAGTGTCATTATACGGGCAGCGTTAGTGAGCAGCTATTTAATCTCCGAGGGGATTAATATTGTTTGTGTGACTAAGCTATTCGCACGCTGTCGAGGCAACGCGTGTATTACATCATTTTCAGTTTTGATGTGAATTTTTCCATACCCGACCGCGTGTCTGGTTATTTTAACTCCATTTAATAAGCAGGAGTTGGTTCTATCACTTCAATGTGTACTTTATCACAATCTAGACCGTGTTTACTTGTCTGATTGTTTGATTTCACTAAATTCTGAGGAATTTGGATTGCATTAGATTCTGAGGAATCTAATGACTGTTATCTAACTTCGAGAAGTTCAATATATCACTTCAATGTGTATTGTATCACAATCCAGACCGTATTTACTTGTCTGATTGTTTGATTTCATTAAATTCTGAGGAATATAATGACAGGTATTTGACTCATGAAGTTAGATGTACTGGAGGGACTGCTGGGCGGGAGCAGCCCCCTCCGCGTACAAACAGTCACGACTACAGAGGGCAGCCCCTACTGGGGTAGAGCGGTGTCCACCTCATTACACGGTGCCCGTCTCACCTCAGTGCCCTCGGGAGGTGGGTCTGCCAACCCTGCCGGAGTTTCAGGGTGCAGCGGCCTCCAGCGAGCACTACTCAGTTATTTCCGCCCGTGAGCGTAGCGGAGCTGGGATGCTCGACTCCCCTTCGGGGGCCTCTTACTCCAGAGATCAGTCTCGAGAGACTGATTCCCTTAGTACATTAGCTAGCAGCGTGGAAACTACTGCCAATGTATCTCAATGGGTCCTGCGCACAGTGGAAAGACAATAGTCGGCCTCCTGCAGGCTCTGGTTATGGAACAAAAAAGTGAATACCCTTTTTAGGAAGGAGGCCATCGAGGTGGTCCCTCCTCTAGTCAGGGAGTCCGGGTTTTATAGCCGGTATTTCATAGTTCCAAAGAAGGATGGGGAGTTGCGTTCGATCTTAGACTTATGTCATCTAAACCTCTCAGTAATGTCACTGAAGTTCAAAATGCTCACTGTCAAACAGATTGTAGCTCAAATCAGATCCGAGGACTGGTTTGTCACAATAGATCTCAAGACGCATACTTCCATATCCATCCTTCCACAACACAGGAAGTTTCTGAGGTTCGCTTTTGGGGGCAAAGCCTACCAATACTGAGTACTTCCCTTTGGCCTTGCACTCTCACCCCGCACGTTCACGAAATGTGTAGATGCGGCTCTGGTATCCCTCCGTATGCAGGGCATCCGCATTCTGAACTATATCGACGATTGGTTGATTCTAGCTCAATCAGAGCAGATGGCGGTTCGACATCGAGATGTCGTCCTCGCACACATGGGGGAGCTGGGTTTGAGACTAAACGCCAAGAAGAGTGTACTTTCTCCAGTTCAGAGAACCACCTATCTAGGCGTAGTGTGGAATTCGACCACGATGCAGGCACGCTTGTCTCCTGCTCGGATCGAGTCGATCCTCACGTCAGTCGAGAGAGTCAAAGAAGGCCAGTCACTCACTGTCAAACAATTCCAGAGATTGTTAGGGCTGATGGCAGCTGTGTCCAACGTGATACCTTTTGGCCTGCTGTACATGAGACCCCTACAGTGGTGGCTCAAGTCCAAGGGCTTTTCCCCGAGGGGAAATCCACTTCGAGTTATCAAGGTCATGCGGCGGTGCCTTTGTGCCTTAGACATGTGGAAGAAACCTTGGTTCTTGAATCAGGGCACGGTGCTGGGAGCTCCTTGTCGCCGTGTAACGCTAGTGACAGACGCGTCCCTCACCGGTTGGGGTGCGGTCATGAGTGGCCACCCTGCCCGCGGTCTGTGGAGCGATCGCCATCTGACATGGCACATCAATTGCCTAGAGATGCTAGTTGTCTACCGAGCATTGAAATATTTCCTCCCAGACCTGAGAGGTCACCATGTGTTGGTGCGCACCGACAACACATCAGTGGTCTCTTATATCAATCACCAGGGGGGTCTGCGTTCACGCCCCTTGTACAAGCTGGCACACCAGATCCTTCTGTGGTCCCAGGGCAAACTCCTCTCGATCAGAGCAGTGTATATTCCTGGGAGGTTGAATGTGGGAGCAGACATACTGTCGAGGCAGGGGCCGAGGCCCGGGGAATGGATGCTTCACCCTGAGGTGGTGAAGCAGATATGGAGAGTATTTGGCACAGCCCAGGTGGACCTCTTTGCGACTCAGGAGACATCGCAATGTCCCCCCTGGTTCTCTCTAGTTCATCCAGCTCCTCTGGGACTGGACGCTATGGTACAGACCTGGCCGAGGCTTCGTCTGTACGCTTTTCCCCCTATCGCTCTGCTCCCGGGAGTTCTGGCGAGAGTACGCCAGGACGGGGTCCGTCTGTTATTATTAGCCCCGTTCTGGCCGGGCCGACCATGGTTCTCAGATCTAGTCTCGCTCCTCGACGGCTCTCCGTGGGAGATACCGATCAGGACAGACCTACTCTCACAGGCGCAGGGTACGATAATTCACCCTCGCCCGGAGTTGTGGAAGCTGTGGGTGTGGCCCCTGAGGGGGCACAACTGTTAGCAGCTGGTCTCTCAACCGAGGTTGTTGAGACCCTACTCCAATCCAGAGCTCCCGCTACGAGGAAACTGTACGCCCTGAAGTGGAAACTCTTCACTTCATGGTGCAGAGACCGCCAGCTTGACCCAGCAAACTGCCCAGTTGGTACAGTTATGGAGTTTTTACAAGCCAGGCTCTCTGCAGGGTTATCCCACTCCACCTTAAAGGTTTACGTGGCGGCCATAGCTGCTTTCCATGTCCCTTTCAATGATCAGTCAGTGGGTAGACACCCCCTAGTTACACGTTTCCTCCGAGGTGCACTGAGGCTGAGACCTCCAGTACGGTCCCGTGTTCCCCCCTGGGATTTGGTTGTGGTGCTAGAGGCTCTTTGTAAAGCTCCATTCGAGCCAATTCAAGACATCTCAGACAGACATCTAACAATTAAAACTGCCCTGTTATTGGCAATCACCTCTCTAAAGAGAGTTGGAGATCTCCAGGCCCTCTCGGTGGCCCCTACCTACCTAGACTTTGCTCCTGGTATGGCCAAAGCATTCTTACACCCTCGAGTGGGTTATGTTCCGAAGGTTCCCTCTGTCACACCACAACCTATCGTACTGCAGGCCTTCTGTCCTCCTCCCTTTCGGGAGCCAGACCAAGAGAAGCTAAACTGTATGTGTCCAGTGCGAGCACTGGACGCATACGTCCACAGAGCTGCCCTGTGGAGAAAATCCGACCAACTGCTTGTTTGCTATGGTCCTTCTAACAAGGGTTCTCCTGCCACCAAGCAGACCCTTAGTCGTTGGATAGTCGAGGCTATCAACGTCTCCTATGAGTCCTCTGGTCTTCCCCCTCCTTTGGGGGCCAAGGCTCACTCTACTCGGGGTATGGCGGCCTCTAAGGCCTTCTCAGCAGGTGTGTCCCTCTTGGACATCTGCAACGCTGCGGGGTGGTCCACGCCCTCCACATTTGTCCGATTTTACAATCTTGACATGCGAGCCACGCCGGGCTCTTCTGTTCTCTCGTCTTAGCTGTGCTCTTCGGATACACACTAGGCAGGGATTTGGAAGTCTGGCAGCGTTGGCACATCGTTCCCCAAAGCGCTAGACGCAGCTCGAGTTCCTGAAAAGGAACGCCTCAAGGTTACGTATGTAACCCTAGTTCCTTGAAGGAACGAGACGCTTTGTCGCAAAGCCATACTCCCGGCACCCCTGCCGGCGCTTGCTTCCCTACTCGAAGCTGAGGCCAGCTGCACGGCACGTGCTTTTATAGCTTCCTGGTCGCTACGTCACCCCGCCCGTGACGTCACGCCTTTCCGATGGACGGATTGCACACGATATTCAGAGTCGGTCTCGTCAGGGACGTTCCCCAAAGCGCTAGACGCAGCGTCTCGTTCCTTCAAGGAACTAGGGTTACATACGTAACCTTGAGGCGTTATTTATCATTTGGAAAAAATGTCCGCTGACATAGTTTTTCTCCAAGAACTCCGTTTTAAAGCCGGTCAAATAGAGTACTTGAAAAGAAGATGGGTGGGGGAGGCTTTTGAGGCAGTATATACATCCAGAAGTAGAGGAGTTGGGATACTGATTAATAAGAGAATACCCTTTAAACTAGTGTCACAGTATTCAGATCCGTATGGTCGATATCTTATAATCAAATGTGAATTATTTGGGGAATTTCATACGCTCTTGAGCATTTATAGGCCTCCGGCCTCAAATATGGCCTTTTTAAAAGATATTCAAACAAGATTGGATAGTTCACAAACAGGTCGGATAATTATGGGAGGAGACCTAAATAGCATTTTTAGTGTTTGTGACAGTACAACAAAAACTAGGAAGGCCAATGTTCCAAAACATTTACAGAAATTTCTTTCTGTCAATGCTCTTCAAGATATATGGAGGACCTTACATCCAAACTCAAAAGATTACACTTATTATTCAAGTCCTCAGAATAGTTATAGTAGATTGGATTATCTTTTTGTGTCTCAAGAGGGAATTAATAATTGTATATCATGTGAAATTGACAATATTATAATATCTGATCATGCTTCAGTTGTCTGCACCATGACTCCGAAGGAAAACACTTTACATCATAGAATTTGGAGAATAAATAGGAAATATTTAATGGATATGGAATTTGTTGCCTATGTAAAAGAACAAATTAATATTTTTATTTTAACTAATGTGCAGCAACCTCATCCTCAAGATAAGCCAAATATCTGTATTATATGGGACTCCTTTAAAGCATATATAAGGGGGGTAATGATAGCCTTCGCAGCAAAAAGGAAAGCTAGTTTTGAGCAGAATATGGCTAAAATAAAACAGGACATTAATTTAATGGAAATACAACTTAAAAATGGAGACCAAACAAAAAAAAGTAAATTGCAAGAAAAGAAAATAGAAATGAATACTATGCTGATGGATAAAGTTAAAGACTTTAGACATAATTCGAATAAGCTTAATTATATTTCAGCTAATAAATCGGGTAAACACCTGGCATCATTGGTCAAAAGGGTTGCAAAGACTCAGTCTATATCTTTAAAAGAGGAAGAATCGGATGAGGTTATTACAAACAATGCTATTATTAATAAAAGATTCAAGCAATTTTATGAACATTTGTATACAGCAGAGGTTAAAGATGACTCCGATTCCTTCCTTAAATCAGTCAAATTACAGTGCTTATCAGATCATCAAAAAGAAAGATATACGGAAAGTCTTTGCAACTTCTGAGATTGAAGCTGCAATTAAGGCATTTCCGGAAAAAAAGGCCCCAGGAATAGATGGCCTCCCTATCGAGTTTTACTCAACATTTTGGCCAAATATTAGATCTTTGTTCATGGAGGTTGTGAATTCATTTGTTAATCAACAAAAGTTGCCAGAAACTATGTATCTTTCAACTATTTCTGTGATACCAAAACCAGGTCGTGAATGTAATAAGCCTTCTGATTTTAGGCCTATTAGTTTAATCAATTGTGATAAGAAAATCATAACAAAAGTAATGAATAATAGATTGGCATTAATTTTACCTAGCATTATCCACCATAATCAAACTGGGTTTATTCCTAATAGGGATCTTAGAACTAATGTTAGAACATGTATATCCTTAACACAATATGCAAAAAAACATAATATAGATTTGACTTTGATGGCGGTTGATGCTGAAAAAGCATTCGATCGCCTTGAATGGTCATATTTGTATAAAGTGCTTGAAACATTTGAATTCCCAGTAGAATTTATTAATATGGTAGAAACAGTGTATAGAGCCCCCAAAGCACAAGTCTACACCAATGGCGTTCTTTCTGAGGCATTTTCTTTAAGCCGAGGTACTGCTCAAGGCTGTCCATTATCTCCAGCGCTGTTCGCGATGGCTATTGAACCCTTGGCTGAGAAAATAAGACAGACAGATAACATAACGGGTATTACTATAGGCAAAAATGAATATAAATTAAGCTTATTTGCGGATGATTTGTTGTTGTATCTAAGTGATGTGGATATTTCAATTCCGAGTGTAATTAATATAATGAGTCAATTTTCAAAAATTTCAGGTTATAAAATTAACAGTGGCAAAACTGTTAAATTTTTTTTTTGACTTTTGGCCAAAAACCAATAAACCCAGAAGTATTTAAACAATTTAAAGTACAAAGCTGTAAAATTAAATATTTAGGTTGTTATATCAGTGCAAATAAAAAGCAATTGTATAAGAGTAATTTTTTAACACTGAAAAATAATCTAAAACATAATCTCAATAACTATAGTGATCTCAAGCTGAACTTAATTGGTAGAATAAACTTGGTAAAGATGATTTGGCTTTCTAAGTTTATTTATTTGTTTCAATGTATCCCACTGACACCACCAAAAACCTTTTTTAAGGAAATAAATTCCATAATTACATCTTTCATTTGGGCTGGAAAAACCCCCAGAATAAAAAGAACTCTATTGTTTTGCTCTAAACGGGAAGGAGGGTTAAACCTCCCTAATATGGAATTGTATCAGATAGCAGCTCAGATGTTTTATATTGATCGTATTATTAATAATACTAATGAAGACCCATGGCTGGTTATCGAAAATCATCAACTACAACCAAATAGTTTACTATCCATCTTGTTCTCCAAGAAAAAAGTAAAGACTGATAACTTTGTTGTCAATAGTACATTAAATATGTGGAAAAAAACTAAGCAGATTTTAGGGATGGAGATCGGCACTCCAACACATATTAAGATTTGGAACAATCCGTCTGTTAGAATTCAAGGTACTAAATTAATGTGGAAAACTTGGATGAATGGAGATATCGAAACATTATCAGATATTATTATCTTAAATAATATATCCTCATTTGATACACTGAAAGATAAATTTAAATTAAAAGATTCAGAGATATTTAAATATATGCAGTTAAAAAACTGGGTCAAAGAGAACTGTGATATAGTGAATGATGTTCCTGAAAAGATAAAGACCCTTTGGGAAGAAAGTAAGAAAAAGAAAAAATTTATAAGTGTTATGTATGATTATCTCAATAATGTCGTAATCAATTGTAATCTGCTAAGCAAGATATATGAAGGATGGGATAGAGATATAAAGGACTTCAATGCTAAAACAAAATGGAAGGAGTGCTTAAATTTAACATATAAAGTCACATCCAACGAAAATTTTAGATTGATTCAATATAAGTTAATGACTAGAATTTATTATAGTAGGGACAGAATTCATAAGTTTGATGCATCTTCCCCCCCCCACCTGCTTAAAATGCGGTAGTAGTGATTATCTCACTCATTCATTTTGGTACTGTGAAAAAATAAAGAAAACCTGGTTTGATATTGAGAGATGGCTCTCTAACATCTGTAAGCAGAGATTTGTATTTACACCAGAAGCTTGTTTACTTCAAAATGTAACAAAAATGAAATATCCTATGGGATGGCAATTAATATTCTCCTCTTTAGTCTATAAGAAACTGTTGTTACAAAATTGGAAAAACACAGATACCCCAGGTTTGGATAAATGGAAAAATGTAATGAAATATTATCTAAACATCGAGAAAACTCTGTCAGTGGACAAAAATAAACAAAAACAGTTTAATTCGGTGTGGAAGCCAATATTCGATGCCCTGTAATTAGCCCAACGCTAACTTAATTTATTTTGTATTTTATTTTTATTTGTTTGTAAATTTAACATGGCAATGTTAAGTTATTTTTTCCTTTTTTTTTCTCTCTCTCTCTCAACAGTTCACCCAAGGAGCACCACCAGTGTAATTTGTGTGTGTGTGTGTGTAAATGAGACATCATTATTATTATTGTTATTACTTTGGTTTGTTAGCTTGTTTTGTTTATGTTTGTTCTAATTTTTTTAAAAAGGGAGGGGGGAAGAGGGAAAGAAAAGTGCTGTATGTATAAAGTGAAGGGGAATGTTTATTGTGAATTATTTATTTATTTATTTTTTATTTTTATTTTTTATTTATTTTTTATTTTTATTTTTTTATTCCCCCCCTATTGCACAGAGGATATTGTTTAGTATTGGTTAATACTTGGATAGACTTGGATGGAAAACCAGGTTGACAAGGTTGTTTATTGTTTTGTCTCTTTGTCTTTCTTTGCTCATGCATAATAAAAACAATTATAAAAAAAATAAAAAATAAAAAATAAAAAAAGATTATGGTGTAATTGTCTGGTATGGTATGAAAGGAGCAGATATGTAGAATAATGGTATGTATGTTGGTGTTGGAGAAGTGTAGTATTGGGAATAACTGCTTGCTGGCATGGCTGGTGTCCCATAAAACCTTAAAGTGCTGTGTGTGTTTGTAATGATGGCTGACCTAAATGTGAGTAGGTGAGTCTCTGTGCTGGTCTTTGATGTCTTGTAGATCTTCTGGGGTGTATTGAAGGGGGATTTTCATTAGTTATATGTGAGTTAGTTTGGACAACAGGAATGCCTCCATTTTCATGGATGCTCTCTGATATGAGTACATCCTCATCTACAGGCAAGTATTCTTCATTCGCTTGTGTTTCTGCAGGTGTTCCTCATCTTTCTGTGTTTCTGTAAGTTGCTCTTTTTGTTTGCTTTGTCTCTTTCCACTTATAGGTCCTCTGGGACTGGGAAGTGTAAGTCCTTCAAACGATCGTTGGTAGGTTGGCTCACTCTCCTTTGAGTCTACATTTGTAACTCTTTTTTTATGTGTACTCTCTGGTATCCTTTACCATTAGTATGTATTTTCTTCTTCAGAATCAGTCACATCACTGTTTGATAAAGTATCGCTCTTTGTTATAGACCTTGTCTTTATGTTGTTCCCCTTTCTTGCTGCAGGTGGCATCTCGGATACAGGTGACGGAACATGTAGGTCAACAGGTAAGTTATTTACAAGGTGTAGCAGATTTCTGTGTAGAGTATGAATTTTTGACGTATCATTTTCTGGACTAACTCTATATACTATATCATTTAGTTGTTCTTTAACAATGTAGATTTGTTTCTCCCAGTAAGACTTAAGTTTTCCTGGTTCATAATATTTTTTTCCTTTTTCACTAGACAGTTTACTGTTTCCACTTGCAATTCTGTATGCTTCTTTCGTTCGTGCAGCCCATTTATCAGCATATCTTGTTGGAAATTCATCTGTTTCTTCTGAAATCAATCCAAACAGTAGATCAACTGGCAGACGAGGAGAACATTAAGTAGAAGGGTGAAAATCCAGTTGCCTCATGTCTCGTGCAGTTATAAGCATGGACAACACATGCTAGATGTTCTTTCCAGTTCTCCTTTTCCTTCTCTTGGAGTGTTCTCAGCATTTGTAAAAGAGTCCTATTGAATCGCTCAGCTGGGTTACCTTGGGGACGTGTGGTCCTTGAGTGTCCAACTCCAGACAGTCAATTCAAGGTCTTGAACAGTTCATTTTCAAACTCTCTTCCTTGGTCGTGATGTATTTATTTGGATATCCAAAGCATGGAATAAAATCATTGAATATCTTTTCTGCCACAGTTCTTAGAGCCTTGTTCTTGGTTGCATAGGCTTGAGCATACCTGGTAAAGTGATCAATTACAACCAGTATGTACTCAAAACCACCTTTACTTCTCTCCAAGTGTAGATAATCTATGGAAACGAGTTCGAGATGAAAAGTAGTTGTAATGCTTCCAATTGGAGCTCTCTCATGGGTAACAGGCTTCTTTTGCTTTCATGAACATCTTCTTGTAACATAATTTTCAATGTCAATTTTCATATTGTGGCAAATGAAATCTCTCTCTTGCCAGATGTATCACCTTTTCTGTGCCCACATGATCCATGTCATCATGAAGATGCTTCAGGACCACCTTCTTAGATTCAGCAGGTAAGACCAGTTGTTTCTGGTGAGTGGTCCTTCAATAAAGAAAGCCATTTTCAACATGCAGTTTTTTTTTCCACTCATTTAATAATTTCTTGACTGGGCTATGTAACCCTCTTCTGACTTCACTGGTGAGAGTTTGGTTGTTTTCTTTAAGTTTTAATATGTCCCCAATAGCAGAATCTTTTTTCTGTGCTCTCTGTAACTCACTGTGATGTATTGTTGACAGAAAACTATGGTGAGATGATTCTGGGCACGTGTTGGTAATTTCAGAGTTCTGAGCTGTAATGAGTTTAGATATCAAGGCTACATCCTTTTTCTTTGAAACCTGCCTCCCTTCCCAAGATGCATGAACTGCATCAACTGACATTTCTTCTGAACATGAGGCCACATACCATTCTATTTCCAGAGGACAATGAGAGAGAGAGTGTCAGCATCTTTCCTTTTCCTGGTATATACTTGATGTCAAAATGGAAATTGGACAATTCTCCCACCCAACGGTGGCCCACAGCATTGAGCTTGGCAGTGCTCATCACATAGGTCAGGGGGTTATTATCAGTGTACACAGTGAAGTGAGGTGCATAAAACAGATAATCCTGGAATTTCTCACATATAGCCCACTTCAAAGGTAGGAATTCAATCTTGCCAGAGTGAAGATTGTAATTTTTCTCTGCTGGGGAAAGGGTTCTGGATCCATAAGCAATGACCCTTACCTTTCCATTTTGCCATTGATAGAGAACTGCCCCCAAACCCTTCTGATATGCATCAGTATGGAGAGTGAAAGGCGAGTTGAAACCCGGATAAGCCAGCACAGAGGGATGGGTAAGAATGTAAATCTGTGTTCCCAGGGTGTTCTTGTGTTCTTCAGTCCAGACCACTGGTGTTTTAGAAGGAAGCTGGTTACTTCTGGTTCTACTTTACTTGTAATAAGAAGTAGAATTTACAATTTTGGCTATATGAAGTTTGCACAAAACTAAATAATGATCTGAGATATCATCACTTGGCTGCATAATTTCAACACTATGTACATCAATTCCAGGTGACAGTATTAAATCTAGAGTATGATTTCGACAATGAGTAGGTCCTGAAACGTGTTGTCTAACCCCAATAGAGTGTCAGAATGTCTATAAATGCTGATCCCAATGCATCTTTTTCATTATCAACATGGATATTAAAATCACCAACTATTAAAACTTTATCTGCAGACAGAACTAATGCAGATGTAAAATCACCAAACTCTTTAACAAAGTCTGTATGGTGCCCTGGTGGCCTGTATGCAGTAGCCAGTACAAACATCACAGGGGATTTATCATTAACATTTGTTTCTCTGGATAATGTTATATGAAGCACCATTACTTCAAACGAGTTATACTTGAAGAAATCCTGCCCTCTGAGAAATCCTGAAAACGTTGTTATAAATTGAAGCAACACCTCCCCCTTTGCCTTTTAGATGCGGCTCATGTTTATAACAGTAATCTTGGGGGGTGGAATCATTTAAAATAATGTAATCATCAGGTTTTAGCCAGGTTTCTGTCAAACAGAGCACATCTAGATTATGATCAGTGATCATATAATTTACAAAAAGTGTTTTCGTAGAAAGGGATTTGATATTCAATAAGCCAAGCTTAATCATTTGTTTATCCATATTGCATCTGTTTTTTATTTGTTGAACCTCAATTAAATTGTTACTCTTAACTTGGTTTGAACGTTTTTTGTATTTTCTAGTTTGGGGGACAGACACAGTCTCTATAGTGTGATATCTAGGTGAAAGAGTCTCTATGTGCTGAGAGTTAACTGACCTCTGTGACATGAGGCAGCCAGCAGACGGTCGGTGCATCACTGAGTGGGGAGAACCTGTTTAATGTTTTGATCGGAACAGAACAGCTGTGTTTTGACCTATGCTGCCTCACTGTCACCCAGTTGCCCTGCTGCAGGGGCTCTGTTGCCTTAATCAAACAATGTACAGGAATCCCTGAGCTAGACGCATCCAAAGCCGTATCTAGAGCCCTAACATTCTTTCTGTCCTCAATTAAAGTTTGGATGTGTGTCTCTAATTCTGAAATCTTCTCTGTCAGCCTAACTATTTCCCTGCATTTATCACATGTGAATCCCTCATCTAAGACAAAGATAGATAAACTGTACATGTGGCAAGAGGTGCAAATAACAATAGCAGGATTGCCGTTACTCACCGTGCTTGATGAAATATTTTTATCACAGTTGTTTGATGAACTTGTGAAAAACTGGAACGAGAGAGAGGAGAGGAGAAAAGAAAACAGTGATAGGTTCGAACGAAAACGCTAATGACAAGCTAACGAGTGCTAATGCAATGCAGGTGTACAGCACTCACAGATATAAAATAAAAGTGAACAATCAGAATTAATCTGATAAGATTGATCGATAATATTGACTGTTTATATTTTATCACTTTAAAAAACAGAGAGTGATAGTAAGCTAAAGATTCTAGAGAAGAAAAAACTGCTACACGGAGCTACGATCAGCTCCAGCAAGGCCAACAGGAAGCAGAGAAAACACTGTCTAACAGCGACACCACGTGTGCACATCATCTTTGACACGGAGTAGATTGTTCCCTTTTTTCACATTCTGTGTTTATCAATATATACATGCTTGCCTCCATTAGACGATTGCTCTGTGTGCCTTTAGACTGGAGTTGTCCCCAGCCCACAATGCTAGATCATCTTCCCCATCCTTTGGTAATGATATCTACTTAACATAGTTATTTAGGTTGATTTTTTTCCTTTAGCTGTAATTTAAAAACACAAGCACTATTAATAAAGAGATTTAATAATCTTTTATAAGATCGAACTGCAGTTGATTACACTGCTATTTTGAGGTTGGTATAGAAGTCCTGAAGGCCAATGTGATTTTTGATGGTGATGATAAGATGATCAGGAATCACTAGTTTTATATCTACTGATCACTATTTAGAATAACTAACAGTATTTCAGTTGGTTATCTTGTTTTTTTCTGTTGAAAAAGCATTTTGTGCTTGGCTATGGAGTCATAATGCTGCTCATTTATGACATATATGGTTGCACTGCTAGTGTTTTGTCAGCCAAAATGATTTTAACACATGAAACGCAGTTCAGACTAAACACAACTCTTACCCATTTTTAAACTAAATTATCTTTTATTATCTATAAAAACGATCTTACTCCTGCTCTCTCCTCAATGTACACAAATGAACCCACAGACTCGCACAAAGAAACTTATCAGCTCTGCCCGTGCTATTTCATCATTTTTTTTTTTACTACTGCAAAACATGACATTTCTCAGAAACAAGACCAGATGTCATAGATAGATATCTGAGTGGTTGAGCAATCTGTCTGTGTGAACTGGTCATGAGCCCACCCAAATATCTTTCCTATCCTATCAGAACTTCCTAATAAAGACAGCATTAATATTTATTTATTTTACTATTTTTGCATTAAAAGCAATCTGAAGTGGGTTATTTGATTAAAAATTTGAGAAAGGGCTGAATACTGCCCCAATCATTAAAATAACACCAGAAAAGTGCTATATTTTTTGATCTATCTGTCTGTCTGTCTGTCTGTCTCCCTCTCTAACTGCCTATTTGTAAAGATATAGACATAGCCAGTGTCACATTAAGCCTTTGAGTGGCACTGGGATAACGCAGCTTTGGGGGCCCCCTTACAAAATTATGTACATAAATTAAGAGAATTTTATCAAACAAATTTCGGGAGGAGCATGTCCGGATAATTAACACAGCCAGTTCATCATTAGTGATCCAATCGCCGCAGCATGTCAGAGAACAAATCGTCCTCTGAGGACAACACCTTTGATAACGCAGCTCCGCATGTGTCCACAGCCGAAGTTCGGGACACCAAGGCCCCGCAAGACACCCCGCATTACCGCCGCTCATACCTCCAGACGCAGGGATTCTCCTTCACCTTCCAGGCATCAGGCACCGTCACCAGCGTCGTCCCATGCCTAAGCTCTCTTCTCCGCTCCAGCCACGGAGAAATGGACATTGACAAGCCTACGCCAAGCACTCTCAAATGCCGGCATCACCGTTCCTCGCAGGCTAAACAAGGCAGAGCTACAAGCCCTCTATGTCTCCCTCCAGAAGAGGGCGCCACTGCCAATATCCACTCCTCCATCCAAAGCTAAGGACAAAGCAAACTTGGGCCACTATGGTCCTTATTCCCGGCCTGATCCAACTACAACACCTTCAAGGATGGATTCCCGTTCATCAGGCTGAAACAAAAGGCCTCCGGCAAGCTGGGGCCAAGCGTCAGATCCACCACAAAAATACTTTAGATCAGCCAGCAGACCCTCCAGACGACACCCAAGTGCACGCCTGCACAAGCCACCAAGATAGCGTGAGCACGCCTCCGCTAGCGGCGCAGCCTCACCCCCAGTCCCAGTGTTTTTGTTTTGTGAGCTCAGCGACTATCTCACAATTACAGCTGAGCTTGCGCTATCATATGGGGTTTCCCATTTCTACACCTACCATAAACTATTCTCTGCAAAATGTGCTATCCGAGTGTCCCAGTGGAATCAGTGTCCTTATTGGGGGGCTTTTGACACCGAACTTCACAATCAGGTATTTGTAGGCTGCAGTAACATCACATGCACAGTATGCTGATCCATCGCACACTCCTCCACAACGTGCCCCTTCGTCAACCCATCCATTCCTCCCTGTGTCGAACCATCCCAGCCGAGGTCCACCAGCTATGTACCGAATTTCCCAAACAATCGTTTCCTCCCCAATTCCACCAACCGCCACCCCCCTTCTTTCTCTGGCAGGCAACTCTGCATTAGCTTCAATGCAGGCAGGTGCTCAAGACAACGCTGCCGATTCATGCATATTTGCAACTATTGCAATATGCAATAATAATAATAAAAATAAAACTTATCGCATTGATTTTTCTATTTATTTTTATAAATAATAATAATACCAATATAATAATTGGTTATTAATAATAATTATTAATAATAATAAGTACCAATAAAGGGTGAGTGTATAAAGTATACAGTCTATAATAGAAATGTAACAGATAGACATGTGTAACTTCATCATAAGAATTTATTGCAAATGTGTCAAAGAGCAGTGCCACAGTAAGTTAATCCATTCCCTCAAGGTGCGCGTTTCTCATTCAAAACACACATCACTGGAATCATGACATCTTGCAATCTATGACAAGAACTGATGAGAGCCAATGAGCGTTTGATATCGCTGCCATAAAACTTGTTGTAAAACTTTTTAATGGCAAATTATTTAATTGTTACAATAGCTACAGAGGAAGGAGATACATATCGCCGATGAATGGTTTGAATTTGGATATGTTCCTTACACCAATCATCATATGGATACAGAGGAATTAAATAAAAATAAGACACTTTCATGATCATTTTATTTCACCATAGGTGTGATCGAAAAAGCAGGAAACTATACCGTGCACTTAACCCCCCCACCCCCCCCCACACCACCACAGGCACACAGTGACATAATTTATATAGTATAATAATAAATTAATAAAAAATATTGTACTTGTTTTTTGTTTAAATGAATTTAAAAATTAAATAATTATAAAAGGGAAGAAAAATTTAAATACACATCTAAATTAAATGATTGAACAAAAAAAAATCATAAAAGGAGTAATGTGGGAAATATGCTTCAAAGACTGGGCAAAATAGGGATGAAATCTAAAAAATCTGTCAATAACTTGCTGCTGACGTGCACGAAAACGTACTCGGTTACTAATGTAACCTCGGTTCTCTCTAGAAGAGCAAACGAGTACTGCGTCTTAGCTAAGACGCTACGGGAAAAGTCTCTTTTCACGAAATACTGAAGCAAAAAATTATCCTTAATTTTGTATTTTTGTAAAGCGCATTTGCAGCAGTACACAGCCATAGGCGAGACGGCTCGTTCGCTCATTGGCTGTTCTGCGGCAACTGCACAGCCTATCGAGCGCAGGTTGATGCAACATCAGACCAATAAGGGCACTTCACGCCCTTCTTGCCACTTCCCGCCGAAACGGGTGTGGCCCAACCTATAAAAGGAGCTCGAATAGGCTGACTCACCTGATTTATTTCATCGCTGAAGCGAACCAGAGTGAATCGTACGCACGGCAGAGAACGCAGTACTCGTTCGCTCTTCTTGAGAGAACCGAGGTTACGTTAGTAACCGAGTACGTTCTCTTACGAGAGCTCTCTCGTACTGCGTCTTAGCTAAGATGCTACGGGAACCCTATGTAAAATGCCGTGCACGCAGGGATCACACACCAATAAACCTGAAGCCACGACCAGGATTTACAGTGCACAGTCACCCGAGGGACTCACAGAGAGTCCAGGACAGGAAGGGGGAAAACCCTCCGTCCCATATCTAGCAGCATCCGCCGATGCAGCAATATGACATCACACAGCCGAGGCAAGGCCTGACCAATGTGGCAATGCGGATCTTACGCAATACTGCCCATATAACAGCCGGCAGCACATAACGCTCACGAACTCAGAGTTCCCCTCAGGGCCCTGATTCGACTATACCGACAGCAGCCTTGCTTGCAAGGCGGGAACCTCCAGGTTATAGAACCTGATAAATGTAGACGGCGGGGCCCAACCTGCCGCCATACATATATCCTGCAAGGAGATCCCAGTAGACCACGCCCACGACAAGGCGACGCCCCTTGTGGAGTGTGCTCTGACGCCCAGTGGGCACTGAAGGCCCCTGGAAGCATAAGCTAATGCTATGGCGTCAACTATCCATCTGGATAGAGTCTGTCTCGAAACAGCCATTCCCTTGGAACGTCTACTGACCGAGACAAACAAAAGACAAACTGCTCAGTCTGTCGAAAGACAGCGGAGCGAGACACATAAGCTCTTAAAACCCTAACAGGGCAAAGAAGACTCGAGTCTCTATCCTCTCCTGACACCGACAGGGCAATAACCTGAGCCCGAAACGGCGTGTTGAGGGACTTCGGCACATAACCGTGCCTAGGTTTGAGTATGACCCTTGAGTCATTAGGCCCAAACTCCAAGCACGACTGGTCACCGAGAGCGCGTGCAGGTCACCCACACGCTTCACTGAAGCGAGAGCCAACAAGAATACTGTCTTGAATGACAGATGCTGGAGGCTAATCGATTGGATAGGCTCAAAAGGAGGACCCTTCATGGCCTCCAAAACTGCCGCGAGGTCCCACATAGGGACTGATGGAGGTCTGGGAGGATTCAGCCTCCTAGCTCCTCTAAGGAAGCGGATGACCAAATCGTTCCTTCCTATTGACTGACCGAGCGCTGTTTCAGAAAACGCTGCGATGGCCGGCACATAAACTTTGAGCGTGGATGGGACTTTGCCCTTATCCAACAGCTCCTGTAGGAAGGAGAGAACCTCCGTCACCTCACAACTAAGGGGTGAACATCCCCGAGCTGTGCACCAGCTGGAGAACACCGACCACTTTGAGGCATACAGCCATCGTGTCGACGGAGCTCTAGCCTGAGTGATGGTGTTTAGCACTCCCACTGCGAGATCAGCGGGTAACCGTTGAGCGCCCACACATGGAGGGACCACAACTCCGGTTGAGGGTGCCAAATCGAACCCCTGGCCTGCAAAAGGAGGTCCCTCCTCAACGGCACTGGCCACGGGGCGACATCTGCTAACTGCATCAAATCTGGGAACCATGGTTGGTTCTTCCAAAAAGGTGCTACAAGCAGTATTGAACATCTCGTTTCTCTCACCCGTTCTATCATCTGCGGAAGGAGGGAGACGAGAGGGAAAGCATAAAGCGGGCAGCATGGCCATTTCTGTGACAGCGCGCTTTGGTTCTTGGAAAAGAACGCGGGGCAGTGAGCGTTTTCGTGGGACGCGAAGAGGTCCACCTCCGCCCTGCCAAATCTCTCCCACCACAGCCGGACTGTTTGCGGGTGTAGAGACCATTCGCCCATGGGAACATTGTCTCTGGACAGCCTGTCTGGACCCAGATTCTGTAGCCCAGGCACATGAACTGCCCTCAGCGAGCGCTAGTTGCACTGAGCCCAAACCAGGAGGCGTTCCGCCAGCCTGTACAGGTTTCGGGACCCAAGACCGCCCTGGCGATTTATGTAGGACACCACAGACATGTTGTCCTAACAGACTAAGACGTGGTGGCCCTTGATTTGGGGACAAAAGCGCGTCAACACGTTCTCCACTGCCAGCATTTCCAGACAGTTGATATGATGGAGCTTTTCCCGTTCTGACCACAGGCCAAAGGACGGTCTGCCCTCGAGCAGCGCTCCCCATCCCGAAGTGGAGGTGTCCGTCGACACCATCTTCACATTCGAGGAAGTCCCCAGGCTTACACCTGATTGGTAACAGCTGTTTGCTGTCCAGGGTTTCAGGGGTGTGACGCAGCCCTGATCGACCTTGAGACGCAGCCGGCCAGGTTCCCGCGCCTTCAGCCAGAGCTGCAGGGGGCGCATTCGGAGCAGGCCCAGTTGCAGAACCGGAGATGCTGAGGCCATGAGACCCAGCATCTTCTGACAATGCTTGAGCGAAACGGTCGCGCCGCAGTGGAGAGAACTCGCTGCGCACTGAATGCCCAACGCACGCTGTGGTGACAGCCGCGCCGTCATTGAACATGAGTTCAGAGCTATACCCAAAAACAGTATCATCTGACTGGGGTTCAGCGAACTCTTCATCCAATTGACACTGAGACCGAGCTTCTTGAGAAAAAACGCTCGTGATCGAGCCAGAATCAGCCAGTCGTCCAAATAATTCAGCACTCGCATGCCTCTGAGTCTGAGAGGAGCGAGCGCTGCGTCCATGCACCTCGTAAATGTACGAGGAGCTACGGACAAGCCGAACGGCAGGACTGTAAACTGGTATGCCTGGCCCTCGTAGGCGAATCTCAAATATCGCCTGTGACTTGACGTTATCTGTATTTGAAAATACGCGTCCTTCAGATCTATTGACATGAACAAGTCTCCTCTGCGAATCTGCGCGAGGAGCTTCCTGGTCGTAAGCATTCTGAAACTGCGTTTCACCAATACCTTGTTCAGCTGCCTTAGATCCAGTATGGGCCTGAGACCCCCGTCTTTCTTGGGCACCAGAAAGTATCTGCTGTACAGCCCCGCCTCGCTTTGAGCTCAAGACACAGGCTCTACAGCCCCTTTGCTCAACAGTTTTGATATTTCGGCCCGATGTATGTGTGCTACTTCTGTTTTGACCGTAGTTTCGACCCGCACTAAAAAGCGCGGAGGGCGTCGAAAAAACTGAAGCGAGTAGCCTCTCTTTATAATGCACCCAATCCGAAACCCCTGGAAGCGCTGACCATGCATCTCCATGAATGGCTAAGGGCTGGATGCGAAGCGCGCTCTGTTGACTGGGCAACGGCGGTGCTTGGGTGCGCTGCACCATGGGCGTTACGCCTGTGGCATTTGAGGCGGGGAGCGCGCTGATCACAGCGGGCAGATCGCTCCTCCTCGACCCTGTCCCGGTGCTTAACTAATTGGGGGAGGGCTGAGCGGGTCCCGTGGGACTCGTGATGTCTGCGAGTAACTGTGGGATGCAAGTGTGCACATTTACCACTTTCGACTCGCTGTCTGCCTGGGCAGAGCGTACGTGCACGGGTTTCGTTTTTACAGTAACCACGCGCCGTGTGTGACATAGTGTATGTGGGCACTGGGGAGCGGGCACGTTTACTATGTGGCGCGCGTGACCGACCTGAGTCGATCTTATGTGCGCGAGCCCTGTGTGCAGGGCTGTGCTTACATGTGGAGATGGGCACTGAGGAGTGGGCATCGTCACTACATTTATAGCACCATCGGCCATGGCCGGACGAACGTGCACGGGTTTCGTTTTTACAGAAAATGACGCGTGTGACATAGTGATTGTGGGCACTGAGGAGTGGGCACTGAGGAGTGGGCACGTTTACTATGTGGCGCGCGTGACCGACCTGAGTCGCTTTTATGGGCGCAAACCCTGTATGAAGGGCTGTGCTTGTATGTGGAGATGGGCACTGAGCAGTGGGCATCGTCACTACATTTATAGCACCATCGGCCGTGGCCGGGAAACCAGAAATTACACTCTTTTCGGGAAATATCTGGGTAGCCGTGATAACAATTTTTATTTTATTTTTTCGTGCAGGCAAGCGGGCCACCGTACAGGCTTGAGACGCTGAAACAGTCACAATCCCTGGAACTGAAACAGTGGCGTGCTTAGGTGAGAGTTCGGCCGCGTCTTGTACACCGGCGCTTTCCTAGGATGGCTTCGGGGCTCCCGGCCTCACTGTAATCCTCTGCCGCGGTCCCCGCGGCGCGGGGCGACAGCCGGTAGAGCGAGAATGGGGGTCTCGAGCTGCGTTGCTGAAGCTGTTGTGATAACGGCTTTTGTGTGCAGGCAAGCGGGCAACTGTGCAGGCTTGCGCGTTGCAGAAAACACTGAGACAGTCACAATTCCTGGAACTGAAACAGCGGCGCGCTTGGGTGAGAGCTCGGCCACAGCGGAGCTCGGCCACAGCGGAACTCGTACACCGGCGCTTCGATGAAGCAGCCATCGTGTGTAGTGCAGACGCAGCCTGCTCAGCAGCAGAAAGGCTTTAGATGGCAACACCGCTTTCGTCCGCCGTCCAGCAGAGGGCGGATAAAGGTGCGTTGTTATCGCCTGTTCCACCGGCGGAAGTGACTGGTAGTTCCTGTTTTTAGCATCATCCAGTGTGGAGAATGCTAGTGAGACAGACGAACGAGTTTGCGCTGAATATGGAGCGTTCCAAGCCTTTGCCACCTCTTCGTGAAGCTCAGGAAGAAATGAGGCGGGCTTTGAGAAGTACGCTCATCCGAAAGGAAACCAGCTGGGAACGAGAGGGGGGGGGGGCGCTGGTGCGGACCACTCGAGGCCGAGACTCGTCGTGGCCAGCGTGAGCACTCGCCTCGGCTCCTTCTCGATGTCAGCTCGTTTGCTGGGCTTCTGAGCATTAGCTGCGAGATCCTCGGAGCTCGCCCAGCCCCCACTGCCCGAAGCTAGCAGAGAGTGCGTCCCCGACGAGGCCCTGAGATCGACTTCCTTGGACGACGCGGCGGCAAACAGCGGGCACTGCCCATTGGGAAGCGATGCAGGGGAGGCCGGTGAAGCAGGGCGAACCGGCGAGCTCGGTTGAGCTGAAGACTGTTCCAGAATCCGCTGGAAGCGGCGCTTTTACGGCGCCTCAGCGCAGCGGAGATTGCAGGCTAAGAGAAAAAGGCCAAGCGAGTCATGTCCCTCGCTGAGTGGGGTTCTGACGAGCCGCAGGAAGGCATCTAAAAAAAAAAGACACAAGCTCTTTTACGAGTGTGTGTCGCAGGGCGAACACACACACATGCATAAAGAACAGTTGGATATAACAGAATTGAAAGGATATGTGTGCCGGAGAGCGCAGCAGGAACGGCAGTGGAAGGCGGCGAAGGCCAGCAACTTCAGAAGTGGCTCGTCCCGCTGAGATGCTTATCAGACGGCGCTTGCTTCCTTCGTGATCCAGCGATGCGTGAGCTTCGCTGAAGAGATGAAAAATCAGGTGAGTCAGCCTTTTCGAGCTCCTTTTATAGGTTGGGCCACACCCGTTTTGGCGGGAAGTGGCAAGAAGGGCGCGAAGCTCGATGTGCAGTTGCCGCAGAACAGCCAATGAGCGAGCGAGCCGTCTCGCCTATGGCTGTGTACTGCTGCAAATGCGCTTTATAAAAATGCAAAATTAAGGATAATTTTTTGCTTCAGTATTTCGTGAAAAGAGACTTTTCCCGTAGCATCTTAGCTAAGACGCAGTACGAGAGAGCTCTCGTAAGAGAACTAGCCATTTATTGGGCATTTCTTGTCCTCCCAGATGTTTTGTTTTTTCTTATTACTATGGAGTCCTTTACATCTATTAAAAATAACATCTTTATTTGCCTCTATATTTTTGAAAGGTATCTTTTCTTGTGTTTTTGTTCAGCCATTTTTTAGTGCTTTATTATAGATTTCTATGATTGCTAATTTACAACAGAAGACGATTATTATGTTGAACGTTCAGAATACGATCCCATAGGTTATATTTCAGCACGAATTTTCGGGAATAGACAGCGACTCTTAAGTAGCACGTAAGAGTAAAGTAAAGTTTTTGGGAAAAGCGCGTGGAATTGCAGCAAGCGTTTATAACCTTGCACGTTGAGAGTGCTCTTCAGAGCTAAGATACATTGTTATCGGGAAACTCAACCCAGACCTTAATTAATTCGTAATTAAGAAACCAAAACTAGATCCTAGTGTACTGGCAAATTATAGGCCTATTTCAAATCTCCATTTATGTCTAAAATTTTAGAAAAAGTTGTGTCTGCTCAATTGAGCTCCTTCCTGCATAAAAATGATCTGTATGAAGAATTTCAGTCAGGTTTCAGGCCCCACCATAGCACAGAAACTGCACTTGACAAATGACCTGCTTCTTGCGTCAGATCAAGGCTGCATCTCATTTCTAGTCTTACTTGATCTTAGTGCTGCGTTCGACACCATAGATCATGACATACTCATAGATCGATTACAAAACTATACAGGTATTCAAGGGCAGGCTCTAAGATGGTTTAGATCCTACCTGTCCGATCGCTACCATTTTGTTTACTTAAATGGGGTGTCATCTCATTTATCATCAGTAAAATATGGAGTGCCACAAGGATCCGTCCTAGGTCCCCTTCTATTTTCAATATACATGTTGCCCCTTGGTAATATTATTAGAAAATACGGAATTAGCTTCCACTGTTATGCTGATGATACTCAGCTATATATCTCAACGAGACCAGATGAAACTTCCCAATTATCTAAGCTAACAGAGTGTGTTAAAAAATGTAAAAGATTGGATGACAAATAATTTTCTCCAATTAAATTCGGATGAGACAGAGATATTAATTATTGGACCAAAAAACACCACACAGAATCTTGTAGATTACAATCTGCAACTAGACGGATGTACTGTTACTTCCTCTACAGTCAGAAATCTGGGTGTTATATTAGACAGCAATTTGTCTTTTGAAAATCATATTTCCAATGTTACAAAAACTGCATTCTTCCATCTTAGAAACATTGCCAAGCTACGAAACATGTTATCTGTTTCTGATGCAGAAAAGCTAGTTCATGCATTCATGACCTCTAGACTAGACTATTGTAATGCACTTCTAGGTGGTTGTCCTGCTTCGTCAATAAACAAGCTACAGGTAGTCCAAAATGCAGCAGCTAGAGTCCTTACCAGGTCAAGAAAATATGATCATATTACCCCAATTTTACAGTCTCTGCACTGGCTACCTATTAAGTTCCGTATCAGTTACAAATTATCATTACTTACCTATAAGGCCCTAAATGGTTTAGCTCCTGTGTACCTAACTAGCCTTCTACCACGCTACAATCCATCACGCACCCTAAGGTCACAAAACGCTGGACTTTTGGTAGTTCCTAGGATAGCAAAGTCCACTAAAGGAGGTAGAGCTTTTTCACATTTGGCTCCCAAACTCTGGAATAGCCTTCCTGATAATGTTCGGGGTTCAGACACACTCTCTCTGTTTAAATCTAGATTAAAAACGCATCTCTTTCGCCAAGCATTCGAATAATGTATCTCTTAAATTGTGAGTGTAGTTGCATCTGCATTTTTATTCTTTAGCTTGGGTTAAACTAATTTTACTTTGTTGGATCAGCAGCTATGCTAATGATGTCTCTATTTTGTTTCTATGTTTTGCCACGGGAACTAGGATTTACACAAGCTCCAGTCTGGATCCAGAACACCCGAGAAGAGATGATGCTGACCCACAGAGGACCCCAGATGATCCTAACCTTGAATCAACAAACAGAACTAACAATTATTGCTACATGTGTGACTGCATCATATAATTACTATTAATTAATAATATTGATAGTTCATCATCTAGCTGACTACGTCTTGTATTATTATTATTATTTTTATTTTTCTAAAATCCTGTCAAACGTGCACAAACTACTAGCTACTACTAAATATTGTAGAAACATAATTTTCTGTAAAGTTGCTTTGTAACGATTTGTATTGTAAAAAGCGCTATACAAATAAACTTGAATTGAATTGAAAAGATCAGATTTAAGCATTCATTAAAGTGAATCGGTTAAAAAGAGTCATTAGTTCACAAATCAGACGAGTCATTAGTGGACAGATATGCTCATATGCTCCGTGCATATAACGTTAATCCCAAATATATTTTTAGGTCGCACAGATTAAATTTCAGGAGCATATGCGACAAAAATGTTGGCAATTTCGCGCCTTGTAGAAGCTGCTAAACTTTCTAGCTAGAAGTAAGCAATAACCAACATGGCGTTACTTTGCTAAGTTAGCCCAGAATCGTTTAACATTAATGTTATGGAATCATGACGTGATCAATTGATTGGTTAAAAATTGGTTGACTAGACCTGCATATAAAAATGAAAGACAATATATTGGATTTGCTTACATGAATCACCCATGTTCACGATCTTCGTCAGTGAACTGAAGCTGTTCACGTGAGTAGATGGTTGGGTGTGTGCGCATTCAGAACGGTGCGCGTACACTTTGAACTTCAATCGTGACAAATTATTGGACTACTTGCGGAGTGACATGACGACATGATTCAAAGGCACAAAAAACGTTGACAGCGGTGAGCGATCATTATGTTTACCAATACCCGACCCATCGCAACCGCCTACACCCCGATACCCAGCAGTGTCAGCTTATAGCCACATTTGGGCAAAGTCCGTTTGCTATGTGGGTTGGTATTCCCACTATTCCAATACATTCCATTTAATTAACAGGAAATCGTACAAATTTAATGAGAAAACCACCTAACAAGTCAGCATTTTTAATTCTGAAGTATCCCTGTATATTCTTACAATGCAAAACCCTAGGCATAAACAGTTTCGGAATTTCCCCTGCTTATTAAAAAGTTATGTTCATTACAGTAGCGAATATCAGATGAACATGATAATCATCAGATGGACATGACCTCAGCAAATGCCAAAGTGCTCATTCGGAAATCTGAAGATTTATGCTTTGTACAACAGTTACACATATCATTCGCCTTGTATTTATTCATTGTTATGTAATTGTGTTGAAGTGTCTTTATTCGTACAATAGGCTTACAGCAAATGTTTCAACAATGATTTCATTAACCACATTAGTTTTGAAGCATGTAATGATTTAAATGGTGGTTAAATTAATGATTGATTTAGCATATACATAACATTTTACATGGAAAGGTAATGCTAGTAAACATATTTGCACAATCCTAGAGAGCTGAAAAAGATGCTGCTCAATCAGGACATAAAAAATACACACATCATAATTTATTCAGAGAAATAACTGACTGCATACAGTACGGACTTAAAGAAAAAGATTTATTTCCAAGATAATGCATGGTAAGTTAAGCTTTTTCATTTCAGTATAACATGAGCAATAATGTTATTTTATTATTAATTTTATATTCAAATACAATTTCTGATACTAATACTTTTGTTTAAATAATTCCTGAATAAATACTTATATAAATAAATTGTTTTAATAATTTAATAATAATTTTAAAAATATATTTTGTGTTGTATCAATTAATGTAACGTTACCTGCGTCTGCAGAGTCCAGTAGCAGACACACTCACTTAATTTACAAGTTCACCCTTACATCTAATTTGAAAGCAAATAGTAACCATATTTTGGCGTGCTGTCCTGGGGGAGGGGTCCGGGCCCGGAGCATAGCCCGAGCCCAAAGAACTCCCCCTATCCCTAATTTGGGATAAAATAGATTAGAAGTGATGAGTTGGGGTGGAGGAGGGATGCCGAAAAACCTTCGTAGGACAGGAGGTAGGTAGGCTGGATATATATACACTTGTTGTGGTAGTTAAGATGGTTAGCTAAACGAGATGCACCTGTGCCAATTTGGATGATTATCTGATCGTGCTCCTCCTGAACTTTGTTAATAAAACCCCATTTCCCGAGTTCACCCTTACATCTAATCTGAAAGCGAATAGTAAGCCAAAAGAAGCTTAAAGGCATAGGACAGCAGCCAGAGAGCTAAATTTAGTTGCCCCCCAAAATATGCATGCTGAGAAGAGAGAAAGCACAGAGCGACCGGGAGAGCCCGTGCAGAGTTCGACGAGAGCTAAGGCTCGCAACGTCTTACTGGCGAGCCCTCCGTGCTGCTATGAGAGGAGCACGATGCCGGATATCAAAAATGAGGGACTCTTGCTGCATCTGAAGGGAGCTGTGGCTCTGCTGCACTGGAAGGAGAGTCCCCCATTGCGAGTTGATAAGAGGCACGGTTTTATGCCTCGGAGGGCTCTCACAGCATCCGAAGGGAGCCCGTGAACCCTGAGTGCGGTTTGATGCATCTGATGGAGGGCTCTCACTGTGACCGAAGGGAGCCAGCGACTGTACCCCATCGGGAGGGAGATCCCTGGCCACCATTGAGTATGTGACATAACTCAGACGGGGGGTTCAAACTGCTACCGAAGGGAGCCGTTGTTCTGCTGCACCGGAAGGCAGAGCCCCGTCAGATGCTGAATAGTCAATGAGATTCGAGGCGGGGTTTGGCGTGTCGGATGAAGGGCTCCTAATGCAACCGAAGGGAACCAGTGGCTCTACTCCGGGAGGGAGAACCCTAACCACCATTGAGCATGCAACATAACTCAGACGAGGGGGTTCACCCTGCGACCGAAGGGAGAAAGATGCTGAGGTGTGTGATGTCTTGAAGAACCTGTGTAGCCTGCACTGCAAGTAGAGGCAGCCTTATGCTAATGTCTGCTACGTGAGCTGGACGACACTGAAAAGAAAAAGGGGGTTAGAAGTAACAGGATGGAAATACTGGGATGTGCAGGCCAGTGTTGAAAGTAAAAATAGCTTTGTGCTTTCTTCGGCTGCTGTAGTTGTTGGCTGCGGAAAAGTAGAAGGGTTAGTATCCTTTGATGAGGCAAGCTAAAAATGTCTGGATAGCCTATGTGAACCTGATTTGACAATTGCTCAAGCCTTGTCCGCATCAAAACGTTCCTGTTGGAAAAGCATCTTTTCCTCTTGTTTTTTGCCTTCCAGCCTTTTTAAACGGCCTCCAGAGTGGATAAATTTGGGATGTTGTTTTCCCGTTGTATTATGGACTGTGGAAACAGAGGCTTTTGAAAACGATGAAGCATGTTTACGGTTCGTGTTTGCGGCTCGAACACTTCTTGTGGTTTCACTGCAGTTTAGATAACACTATGAACAATCCAGTCATTATATATAGATCAGTGACTATAGTCCTTTGCCACGTCACAAACTATGACACCAAGAAGATGTTGATTTTAAACTAGGGCTGAAACGATTCCTCGAGTAACTCGATTACAAAAAAATTATCGAGGCAAATTCCTCTGCCTCGAAGCCTCTTTTAATTTATTTTAAATCTCACGTCAGGTTCTTTTGCAATGATTTTTTTAATGTACAGTGGCCCAGTAGTGCACAACACAACGACATTAAAAAAGCAAACATAAGCTCACAACACAACGACATTAAGCCACAACACAAATACATTAAGCCACAACACAACGAAATTAAGCCACAACACAACGAAATTAAGCCACAACACAACGAAATTAAGCCACAACACAAATACATTAAGCCACAACACAAATACATTAAGCCACAACACAACGAAATTAAGCCACAACACAACGAAATTAAGCCACAACACAACAAAATTAAGCCACAACACAACGAAATTAAGCCACAACACAACGAAATTAAGCCACAACACAAATACATTAAGCCACAACACAACGAAATTCTCACAACACAACGAAATTAAGCCACAATACAACGAAATTAAGCCACAACACAACGGAAGTGCTCCCGACCACTAGGGGGCAGTGTTGAAAGTTAAACACCGATATTTCATCGAGACGTATGTGTAACTTAATATGTGTAATCGATTTTTAAATGAAAAACATGTTTTTATTAAATGTTTTGATATCCTGATAATCTTAATGTATCGATTCATGAATCGAGCAAAAAATAAATTGATAATATTTTCAATTTGGAGCGTTTAGCTCTGCTCCTGTACACAATGTTTTTCCTCAGGGGGGCTTATTTAAATCCGGTGCTGTGCGGGGAAACCATTGCTCTTTCCGTAGAGCTTTCAAATTGACAAGAGGAGAAGATTTTTCATCTTAAAAGAACTTCCCCTGATGACTGTAAATGAATTTCATTGCACGGAGAAGGGCATTAAATGTTACATCAACAACTTTAGGGTGAGTATTGTTCTATCGACTTCTAGCAAATCTAGCTAATAAGGCTGGATAACGCTGCTGCACTGACTTGATCAGCTCAAAAATAGCAGGGCTAAGTTTAGCTTTAAACTCCGTCCGCCTCATCTTTTTTATAACTCGTAAGAGATAGTAGAAATAACCCAGCTAGAAATGCTACGTTCCCAGGACGTTCTCAGAACGTCCCCACTGGTGTCAAGGACGTCGCCTAGTAACGTTCCGGGAACGTTTGGAGACGGTCATGATGTGGAGTTCTTTAAAGGGTCGGGGGACGTTATTTTGCGGACCTTCACAGAACATTCAGGACGTTATCGGAACGTTTAGGGGACCATGTTATATTTGCAAATGTGATGTTCCCAGAACGTTCTCAGAACGTCCCCACTGGTGTCAAGGACGTCGCCTAGTAACGTTCCGGGAACGTTCGTAGACGGTCATGATGTGGAGTTCTTTAAAGGGTCGGGGGACGTTATTTTGAGGACCTTCACAGAACATTCAGGACGTTATGTGAACGTTTTCAGAACGTCCCCACTGGTCTCAAGGACCTGTAGGGAACCAAACTAGAATTTTACTGCAAAAAACACTTGTTCTTTCAGAACTTTAAATAGGAATAAGCATGCACGTTTAACACATTCAAAGATAAAATCAGTCATTTATTTTGTGTGAACAAAAACAGATTATAAATAAATTATATATTACATAAATTATATATATATATATTATACACACACACAAATATTAGGAAACAGTAATAACAACAAGAACACATATTTATATTCATTTTATGTTGCGTAAATGGTGAACAACAAATAACAAAAACAATAATTTATATTAAATATATACTGTGTGTGTGTGTGTGTGTGTGTGTGTGTGTGTGTGTGTGTATCAGTCACTGTCTCCATCCTCAGGAGGTGCCCGAAGTTCTTCTTCCGCTGCCTGAAAAAATTAACATTATATTTACCAATCACTTCAATGACTTTTTAATTACTTTTAACTCCACTTTGTTTATAAGTACCGGTACTAAGTAAATAAATCAAAACAGTTATGTTATTCTAGAGAATAGAGAGAGAGAGAGAGAGAGAGAGCTCTCATTGAATAAAACAACTTACAGGTGTTGCGACCAACTTGACACGGTGAGGTGCATGTTTGAGGGTTTCCCCTATACATGTATCAATTTCCTTTTCTGTGTGTTTCGGAAATTGTTTGGCACAAGCACCTAGAAGAGAAAAAAAAATGTAACAAAATAAATGTGAAAAGTCTCAGGGCTCAAAACTATGCTGAAAAGTTTTTACAAGAACAATAGTCACAGCTCCACCGAACAAAAATTGAAAAAAGAGACACTTAAACATTTAAAATGGACCATTATTATGACGTTATTGTTATACATTTTTAAATATGTAGACTAGGCTATTATAGGTATTTTTATAGTTTGGATTATTTTATATTTTTATTTTATATTTGTTATAATATCCCATTAGTCCTAATAGATGCGATTTCAACTATTTCTGTAGTACTTTTATAAAGAACACCGCTTTTTCACATAACGCAGTGAAGCAGCCCTGCACGAGAGAATAATTGATTCTATAATAAGAACTGATCAACCGATTCAGCACCATCGCCTCGGACAGCACCGGGGAACGGCGCGATGTGGAAATAATATTGCTGATGACGCAATTGCCCTGCTCCCTCCAAAATGGATACAAATGCATATTCTACAAGGGGGTTAAAATAATCTAAATAAATATATGACGATTATCACTATTGACATAAAATGTGAAAATAAATTAAAAGTGTTACGCCATATTACAGTAGGCAGTTATGACATGCAAAATATGAATTTTTATTTAAGCGTTGAGCATTATAAACAATCAGACACGAATCTGATGAGCTCATGTTGCAATAACCAATCATATGAGTTTAGATAAGAGTTAAGAAAAAAAACTGCTGGTTTGCGGGAGCTTTTGCCGCGTTCACGCCAGTGCCGCTCACCTCAGACAGAGACAGACACAATCTGGATTTCACTGAATTCACTCGTGGAAAACTGTATATGTAAGTGAGATATTAATTTATAATCCTATTGTTTTTTTCATGCTACTAAAATAACGACTTGATTTTGTAATCGGAAAAACTAATTAACTAATTCATAAATGGGTCTTGTGATAGTCTACAATAATTTGTATTTGTAATATTGCAAATGTTTTTGTGTTTTCGTGAAATTAAATATAAGCATAGGCCTATATGGTGTAGTTTACAGCTAGAGTCCTGCACGGGTTCGGGTACCTGTAGGTTTTTGCTCAAACGGATGAAAAATATCCACCTGTGTCGGATACGGGTGCAGGTCGGGTCGGACACGGGGGAAACATGGGTTTAAAACAATCACATGCAAACGTAATGCATATTTTTAGGAACACATCTATAAAAATATGCCTGTATTTCAAGTTGATAAAATAATTTTTAATAAAACAATTTAAAATCCATATCAGTTTATTTGTGTCCACGCGCCACGCCCTCCCAGGAATCTATAACGTTAACTATACTTCCACTTTTAAAAATTCATCATAACCGCGCGCGCGATCTGCTTGCAGTCGTCGAGATGGATTCTGAGGAGTTTAAGAAAAGAATAGCTAGTGGAGGAGTTTGTAAAGTTGTCGACAATACGTCATCAAAAATCAAGTCCGATATGTGGGAGAAATTTGGAGTTAACTGAAGAAAATATTGTGAACGGCTTATTTGCTGCATGCATTTTCGTGTTCGGAAATGTGGAACTTCATTGCTGAGGAAGCACAGATAACTGGTTAAGTGAGGAAGTTCATTAAATAACTTCATATTCATATTTTCTCACAATATTTTGTCACCTATATCACAATGCATCTGTTATTTTATTTTTTAAATTCTCATATTTACATTTACATTTATTTGTTTAGTTTATTTTAATAAAGTTTTGACATCCAAAAGTACACTTTATGAGCAATATGAATAAGTGAATAAGTAAAACTAAAACCATATGAAACATTTATGATTATTAGTGATGAAAACAGTTGTGCTTCTTCACATTTTTGTGTTTTTCAGGGTTATTTGATAAATGAAAGAAAAAAAAGCAGCATTTATTTGAAATGTAAATCTTAACTCTCTTTTCTGGCCAATTTAATGCATCCTTGCTGAATAAAATTATTATTTTTTTTTTTTTACTTGTTTTTTTTTTCGTTTAGAAGTCAAAAACGAGAAAACAAATTATTTGAAGGTACATGGACAGTACAGACATTTTTCTGTTTATCATTTGCTCTTTAAAAAGTTGCATGATGAAGTGAAAAGAAGAGAGAAGTTTTGAAAAGCATACTTAAAACAATATGGTGGAGGGCTGTCCCAATGAAGGTCAGTTTTCCTTTTCGGCCTTTCAGGCTGTAATTTGACCAGGCCTCATTGGTGGCTATTTTCCGAAGGATTCTCCTCACAGCGTCTCCAATGTTGCTACCTCCCATCAGGCTCAAAAACTGTATCTATGCAACATATAAAGATAAATAAAGCAATTGTTAGTATTGCAATGCCACATGGAGCAGGGTAACTGCTGACACACAAGCAAATGCGAGAGGTGTATGTATTTAATTCTGATAATTTAGCCTACATGCACACAGATCTACATTTTGAACTTAAAAATGTCACTTTTGTGACAAAAAGGTTACTGACCCCTGTGCTATATCAACATACCATCCTTTTTTTCCCTTCTGGGCCCTCAAGTTTTAATAGGAAAGCTTGCAGCTCCTGCAATGTTTTGCAGGGCCTCTCAATGGTCTCCTGTGGTGGTGTTGTGATGGTTGCCGGACCAGGACGATTCTGTTGAATAGCCTGGATCAGACGCTCAATAGAATTGGAAATATCTGTTGACATTCTCTCAATTGCGAGGAGCATCCGCTGCTCAGATTGTTCGATGAGATGCTGGAAATCTGAAAAATTTAGATGGGTGAGATGATGATGATGATGGAAGGGGGGGTTCATCTTGACATTTAGTTATTTGCTTAGTATTCAGGCATATGTGTGGTACTTCAAGAAATAAAATATAGACATTGGCATGACTGTATTGCCAGATGCAATAGCTGGTCTAATTTGGATAGTAAGTCAAGTCATCTTCATTTATATAGCACTTTTAACGATGCAGATTGTTTAAAAGCAGCTTTACAGAGATGAATGTATAATTTAAGGTAACAGAGATTGAGATTAGAAAATGCAGCCATAATCTTAATTTACTGAAGATTAAAAAA
This sequence comes from Carassius carassius, assembly GCF_963082965.1. Taxonomy (NCBI): domain Eukaryota; kingdom Metazoa; phylum Chordata; class Actinopteri; order Cypriniformes; family Cyprinidae; genus Carassius; species Carassius carassius. Next base: position 20,742,966 of record NC_081770.1, on the reverse strand, counting down.
AAACCATTTATCTTAACAAATGAATAGAATATCAACATTAAAAATGCATACCATGAAAAGTATTATTAGCTGAAAGATTTGGAAGGGATGGCTCATCTTCCTCAGGTGAGTGAGCTGTGATGTCAGTAGGTGGTTTGTCTAAAAACAGACATTGAAAGCATGCGATAAACTCAGTTCAGGGGAGTTGAGTACTTTTACACAAAATGCCATGACAAAAAATACCAACCTACAACTCACACAATATAAGACACTCCAACCAAATTCAAAACTTTTTTAAAATAGGATTTCCATTAGAAATTTGTTTGTACTGTATTTCACACAAAATAGCTTCTTCCCGTCAGCTGGCAATGCACTTATTTTGCCTGTTCACTCATTGACGCTGACGCACCACCATCAAATCAACACAACACAAGAAATTACACCAAAAGTTAAATCTGTTACTTACAACTTGGAGGCTTTGGGAGGCTTGATGGCTTCTGAGAGGATGTTGACATTTTTCTCCTTTTTTTGGTAGGAATCTCACATTCTCCTATTCATTCAGGATGAAACAGTTTATATATAGTTTAGTTTTATAGAGTAGTTTTCTCTGTAATCATGGCATGATTTTTATACATAAACAGTGGACTAATGCATGACAAAAAGCAATCGCATATGTTTACCTTCACTCTCGGTCCAGTATTTTGATGGTACTTTTTTTTTCCGCTCTTTTAGCACCTCTTCTTCTGTGTCCACGTTTGAACTTTCTACAGCTTTTTTGGCTCGTTCTCTGGCTGTCTTATAGTTGTCTAAGGACAGAGTAAATTTGAGTTGTCTTTTTAGTTTTTGTAATCATTTTACTGTGTAAAGGCAGTGTACTTTCATATGACTATATATTTATTCAGTTTTCTCACCAGTCTCGGAGAGTATTCTTATTTTGTGCCGCTTCCAGAGCTCCTTATCTGGCCTTTGGGAGGCCTTTGCCATGGCAGCAGCGTTTCTACGGGGCCAGTAGCAAATCAGAACCTAAAACATTTCAGGGAATATGTTATTTCCGGTATTACGTGTGTGTGTGTGTGTGTGTGCGCATGTACCCTTACCCCATTCACCTCCTCTACCCATAATGCAGGCGCCACAGCAATTGCATTTTCTTGTTCAAAAATAACTATGTAAAATCCAACCTACATTACAAACAGAAGAACAGACACTCCTTAGAAAAGACGGTCAATATTCAGTATATGAAATCTAAGTTAAGACATTAAAGCAATGACAGAAAAAAAATAATACTAACTATGTACATATTTCCATATTTCATTAATCAAGGTCATGAAGGAGAGAAAAGACAACTTTGCGGCCATGCCCATCCTCAAGGATCATTGCCCTTCCTTGCAAGTTTGCCTTGTCCAGTATCTCCATCTTAGATGGACCACATACATAGGCTCCATAGAACATCGAGTCACATGGCTGGTAAAGGTACGACGTTAAGTGCGAGAATACTCTACATAAGAGCTTTCCGGAGTTGGTCCTCTCCAGAACTTCACAGCAGGATGTTGGGCTAACAATGTAAACATTATTAGGATGTTTCAATTGTATTGGTTTCTCTTCACTTGTTTGTATAGGAATCTGTGAACGTTCTTGGAGCCGTTTTGCTGCTTGGACTAGAACATGGTTTCCTGATCTAACCATCTTCTTCAGCTGGTGCATGTAGCTCTCAAACGCAAAGGCACTACATTTGTCTAATGATCCATATGTGGTGGCATCAGCAGTGAGGTGAAGCAGTGAGTGCACATTGTACACTAGGAATTCTTTCCCATATATGTGCCGGCCTTGTTCTACAAAATATGTGAGGAGTTCATGGGCATACACATTGTGGGTTTGTGTTAAATGTGGAGACACTAGTATACACAAAGCCACACTAAAGGCCATGAAATGACTGTATAGGGTTTCTGGCAGGATTCCCCGGAGAACAACTTTGCCAGTGTAGAGCATAAACTGCCTGAATTCAGTGGCCTTCCACCTCTCCAATTCCTCCAGACTGCGTGGCTTCCTGGCAAAAATATGGGGTATGTCATTTCTCAAGTTCCTTAGCCTCTGATTGACCTCCCTCAGCTGAGCCGGCGATAGTCGATGCCCCGACTTGCCCTGTGACCATAGTAGGAGCATTTTTCTCATCACTCCCAGGCAGCACTGGTGCATGTAGTCAGCAGGGAAAGACTTGATCATGTCAATTTGGAGATTGCTGAAAGGGGACACAGCATTTTCGTGATGATGTTCTGGTTGGTGTTGCTCTCTAAATGAGACATCGTTCCTCAAAGTGAGGTCATGCACTTGTTGGTAAGTGATGCGCCCCTCCCAGTTGCCTTTTTGGGTGCATTTGTCACAGCCATAGTAACCTGAGAATTGTTTGATGCACTTCAGCATGGCTTTTGCTGGTGCATCACAGGTAATGCATCTCAATCTTACATTGAGTGTTGTTTCTCCCCATGCAAAGCCATTCATTAGAATCATTTTCAGTTCATCTGATATGACTTTAATGAAGTCCAGTGATTTGGGCTTGGTCTCAGTGAGGGCAATGGTCAAAGGAAATGTGCTTGCTGGTTTTAGATGTACTGTGCAGAGTACAGGCCAGAAAGATTTACCAGTGCTCTTAAAGAGTGGCAGTCCATCTACATTGAGGGAAATCTCAAGCTCAGTGATGTCTTTTGCATAATTGTAGGGATACCGATTCAAGCACATGATTAATTGTTCAGTCACTCCTAATTTAATGCATTCCACACCAGACACCATTTGGCTTTCAACAGGATCCGTTTTTAATAATGTTTTAGTAGTAGATGGCAGGTGTTTATGCCCGTGATTCCTGAGAATTTTGAGCAGTTTTTCTGCAGCATTGTGCTTGATATTATATTCATTGATCCACCTCTTTAACTCCTCTTCTAAATTTTCAGTGGGCATATCAATGTTGGCAGTATTCTGAAAAAACTCTCCATCCATGTCACTACTGGAATATTCAAGAACCATATTCTCTGTGTCTTCTGCCATTGTATGTTGTAGTGATGTGACTGCACTGATGTCAGTATTGACAAACGACATTTCATTGCTGTCACTATTAGATTCTCCAGTCATTGCATTTTTTAGGCCTGGGTTCCAGATTGGCATAGTGTCCCTGGGATTGTGTGCTTCATTGTTTAGCACAGTACTAGGACCAGCTGCGTTAATGTGCACATTTCTCATTTTCCGTTGTACCCTCTGCCATAGTCGTTTGTATTCTCTTTTCCTAGCTTCTGCAGGCATCCAGTTGTGTGACACAGCTATGTGTTTTTTTCTCTGCAAATGTGTACACGCATGTTATTTAAGTAAAAAAACCTAAAGATCGTAAATTTTTAGGCAAATACAGTGATCTTTCACGCCACATTATAAGGTGAAAAACATCTTGATATAACATTGAACTTATCACATTGCTGTGAAATCGATCCCTTTTCTGGCATGTCAGCAATATGCTGTAAATTTGAAAACCTTTTTTGCAAGACAAGCCTACCTTCTGAGATGACATCATGGTAATCTGTCTGTAGGGCAGGGTCTGGAAAGCACAGAAAAGAGACAAAGTGAATTGAAATCACATATACGTCGACGTGGGACAATTTTATTTACACTTGTTACTTCAAAGGATACAGATGATATTAGATACAATGCCTGAATTGTGAATTGCCTAACCGGTTGTGCATTAAAGTGTAATTTCTATAATTATTACTATAATTATTATTATTATTATTTTATTTTTATTTTATTTTGTTTGTGTGTTTTGTATTTATGTATTTATAGTTTGTTCTGGTTTTGTTATGTTTTGTTAAACATGGACCTTTATTTTCACCAAAAAGGCTTATTTCTTCTTTTTTTCCCTGCTTATTTCTAGGCTCTTTTTTTAAATGCAAGCGCAAACTGGGTGCTGGCTGTTTGGCCAGAATAAGCTCGAAGTCGTGCACCTCTGGAAGCGGAGTTTCGTGCAAATTTACAAAAAATGCCGTGCACACATTTGCGCGAAATGGGGTCTCGCGCCCACTGTGATGACGGCACCGTCGCGCTCGTGCGGAGGTTGAGGGACGCGCGCGCTCACAGCCAAGCCTGTGAGAAGGCGCGTTAATTTTCAAATAAAGTATAATTTACAAAAATGATATTAATTGTATTCATAATTTATTTTAAAGTAGCTAATGTTAACATGACAGACCCTAAAAAATTAATGAGCTTATCTGAAAAGGATAAGCTACTTCTTTAGACCAAATGACATCACGTAAACATAACGGTATTTAACGACAAATAACGGCGATGACAGTGCGGACCAGTGGTATAAAGTTAAAGAAAAAGACGGAAAAACAGTTTGTCTGAGTAAATGTGGTACATTTATTACTGGAAAAGAAAGTCCGTCAATTTTATGACAATTTATTCAATTTCTTGTGGAAACGGCCGTTTTACCATGAGAAAATTTCGCTCAAAAGCTAACGTTACTGTCCTTATAATTCCATATTATTATTATTTATATCATGTAACGTACATTATATGTCATTTTGTTTTTGTGTTTTTAATTTAAATAGAATGGTTAATTAGAAGAATTACCTCAGAGAAACTGACAGTTGGGATGTCCAGTTGGGATGTCCACTGAGTGAGTGAGGTGTGAGTACGCTGTGTGTGAGCGCGATGGTCACAGACCCCAGCTTATATACCCGCTGCCAGATTTAGAATTTGTGACCTATATAGGTGTTAAACGTTTTTTATTTTATAAAAAAAATATGTATATTTATATAATGATATATTGCGTTATAATACTAATAATTACGTTATATTATGTAATGGATAATGTGAAAAATAATAATAAAGAAAATAATAAAGAAAATAGCCATTTCCGTCTAGATACCTGCGTCCATAGCAACACTTTGTTTTTCATGGCAACGGTGTGTTATACTTAGCAGCGCCTGTTATCAAGAAATAATACATTAGAATTCAAATATATAAATTAAATGAGTATAAATTAATATATATACATATAATTTAGTATTATTTACTAATAAATAATTCATATTATAATAATTGTAATTTAGTATTATTTTTACAATTTATTTAAAAATGTTTATGTGCAAATAAACCCAATAGGTCATATTTCCCGGTTGTAAAATTGTCGTGTTTTATTCGTCTAATAGATAGGCGAACATTTCTCATGAAAAATCGTTCATTATTGTAATGTATAAGATTATAAACGTCTTACCTGTTTCTTCTTCTCAGATGTGCAGAACCTGACTCATCCCATTGATTTTTTTCTTCATGGTAAAAAATAAATAAATAAGTCTTCTCCCAGAATGAGGTTCAAGCAGCTGCTTTCCTTTTGTATGTATATATATATATTTATATATTTATTTATTTATTATTATTTTATTTTTTTTCATTACCTAGATACATATAGGCCTATTATAATTATACAACATACAAAAACCAGTGGCGGATACAGAACGTCATTAATAGGTGGGCCTGGTGAATATACAGAGGGGCCTCGGGTTTTTTAATCTTATACACCTGATTCCCGGGCTCTGTATTATAGAGCTTTCACACTGCGCGCGGATGCGGTCCGGCGATCCGTTCCATGTGCGGTGCAGTGCAGAGATCGTTTCCGCACCGAGTCTATTTCTGATGTGCTGCACGCGCTGAATTTAAAGTGACAGGCTGACGGTGCATGGTTCGTGATCAAAATGAACACAGATTGACATGAAAATATAATAATCTCACCATAAATGCGTTTAATTAAATAAAATGTAGTAATCTCACCATAAATGCATTTAATTTATTTATACTCTTTTACACAGTCATGTTTTTTTTACTTTAGGACCGGGGTAAAGCAAGGAAAAATAAATTTACTTCAACAAGGCAACATAATGAACAACTCTCGTCTCATTCATGGTGGAGGTGAAAAAACAATTTCTTTGTGACATGCAATATTTATTGTATTAAAACTTAAATGCAAAAGAAAAGGCATGTTAGTCGGCTGTTTTTGTCAATTTTAAGATTTGAAATGTTTGCGATTTTGCGAAGTACTACATGGTTAAATATTTTACCACTTGTTTGAGCAACTTAATATATAAATCTATATAAGTAGCGCTGAATACGTTGTTTAAATTGTGTTAAAACGTCTATTAAAGAGTGTATATGTACAAAGAGAATCGCAATGCTGACAACCCTTTTTTTTTACTTTTTTAATAAAAGTTTCTGATAACTTCTGGATTTGAAATACAAATAGTGAGTATGTGTTTGTGGTAGCCTACAGTCGTGGATCAGTCACGCACTGCACACGGAGTATGTGTGTTTCACAGTGTAACAGTAGTGTTACGCCACTTTTAAGTCAGTGCGCGCACGGAGAGCGTGTGGCCAGCCCGTGCAGAAAACAAATTCACAAGAGAACCAGCTGTGTTGCATGATAGCATCACTGGACTGACACGTGATATGCCGACATATTTTTATTTTGTAGCTATTTTTCGTAGCTACTTTACTTAAATGTCCTCATGAAACTATTAAAATTAAATTATTTATTAATTTGTTATTATTAAAATTTAAAAAATTAATTGTTTTTATTAATCTGATTG